>NW_023995357.1:0-121530 GCF_015586225.1 Lucilia sericata | reverse complement strand
CTAGAATGAACTAGAACTGAACTAGAACTGAATAGAACTGAACTAGAACTGAACTAGAACTGAACTAGAACTGAACTAGAACTGAACTAGAAATGAACTAGAAAAACTGAACTAGAACTGAACTAGAACTGAACTAGAACTGAACTAGAACTGAACTAGAACTGAACTAGAACTGAATAGAACAACTGAACTAGAACTGAACTAGAACTGAACTAGAACTGAACTAGAACGAACTAGAAATGAACTAGAACTGACTAGAACTGAACTAGAACTGAACGGAACTGAACTAGAACTGAACTAGAACTGAACTAGAACTGAACTAGAACTGAACTAGAACTGAACTAGAACTGAACTAGAACTGAACTAGAACTGAACTAGAACTGAACTAGAAATGAACTAGAACTGAACTAGAACTGAACTAGAACTGAACTAGAAACTGCACTAGAACTGAACTAGAACTGAACTAGAACTGAACTAGAACTGAACTAGAACTGAACTAGAACTGAACTAGAACTGAACTAGAACTGAACTAGAACTGAACTAGAACTAAACTAGAAACTGAACTAGAACTGAACTAGAACTGAACTAGAACTGAACTAAAACTGAACTAGAACTGAACTAGAACTGAACTAGAACTGAATTAAAACTGAACTAGAACTGAACTAGATCTGATCTCGAACTGAATAGAACTGAACTAGAACTGAATTAAAACTGAACTAACTGAACTAGAGCTGAATTAAACAACTAAACTAGAACTGAACTAGAGCTGAATTAAACAACAACTAGAACTGACCTAGAACAAGACAAGATTTTTATAGAAATATTCTCTATGATTTCTCTATGAAGATAGAATATAAATTATTCATTAAAATTATAGAAACCAAATATAATTACATTTTATCTTAAAACATTTACAAGCCTTTTGCAATAATGTATACGTGTCGTGAGTACATTTACCTTTTAACAAGATTCATTATTGCCAATTTTAAAATTAAAATAAAATACCATTTCTTTGCAAAAAGAATCAAATAAATACGCACACAAAAAGACATTATACCACCAGCCAGACAGACAGAGAGCAGCTACAAAATATAACCGATGATTCATTAGCAAGAATATTGTTCATTTTAGTTTTTGTATTTCGATTAGTTTTGCTTTTTTTTCTATTCTTTCTTAAAAGTGGAATTGTTCAACTCATTAGAATGTGCGAAATTTTGTAAGTTTTTTTTCTAGTTTTGCGGTTTGGCAAAAAAAATAAATACAATGTGTTTAGATTGTTGTAGTAGTGTATTTATACTCAGACTAGATTACACAATTATCATAAATTTCTAAAGGTTATTGATGGGGTTTTTTGAGCTGTAGTATATGCCGGTAATTTGTTGTGGTTCTATGTGCCGATCGTTTTAGTTTTTGCGGAATTTTTATCTCCTATAGTTTGGTTTGTTGTTTTTTACAGTTTTTGCAAATAAAAGTTTTTTTTGTGCATGATTTCAAATAAGTTATATTTGGATTTTATTGGGCTTTAAGTAATTGATAGATTTTGCAGTGGAGACTTTTAAATGCCCTACTATAGACTAGACTATAGTCTAGTCTATAGTCCTAGTCTATAGTCCTAGTCTATAGTCTAGTCTATAGTCTAGTCTATAGTCTAGTCTATAGTCTAGTCTATAGTCTAGTCTATAGTCTAGTCTATAGTTAGTCTATAGTCTAGTCTATAGTCTAGTCTATAGTCTAGTCTATAGTCTAGTCTATAGTCTAGTCTATAGTCTAGTCTATAGTCTAGTCTATAGTCTAGTCTATAGTCTAGTCTAGTCTATAGTCTAGTCTATAGTCTAGTCTATAGTCTAGTCTAGTCTATAGTCTAGTCTATAGCCTAGTCTATAGTCTAGTCTATAGTCTAGTCTATAGTCTAGTCTATAGTCTAGTCTATAGTGTAATCTATAGGCTAGTCTATAGTCTAGTCTTTAGTCTAGTCTATAGTCTAGTATATAGTCTAGTCTGTAGTCTAGTCTATAGTCTAGTCTATAGACTAGTCTATAGTCTAGTCTATATTCTAGTCTGTAGTCTAGTCTATAGTCTAGTCTATAGTCTAGTCTATAGTCTAGTCTATAGTCTTATCTATAGTGTAATCTATAGGCTAGTCTATAGTATAGTCTTTAGTCTAGTCTATAGTCTAGTATATAGTCTAGTCTGTAGTCTAGTCTATAGTCTAGTCTATAGACTAGTCTATAGTCTAGTCTATATTCTAGTCTGTAGTCTAGTCTATAGTCTAGTCTATAGTCTAGTCTATAGTCTAGTCTATAGTCTAGTCTATGGTTTAGTCTATAGTTAGTCTTTAGTCTGGTCTCTAATCTTGTTAAAGTCTAGTTTATAGTCTAGTCTATAGTCTAGTCTATAATCTAGTCTATAGTCTAGTCTATAGTCTAGTCTATAGTCTAGTCTATAGTCTAGTCTATAGTCTAGTCTATAGTCTAGTCTAGTCTATAGTCTAGTCTATAGTCTAGTCTGTAGTCTAGTCTATAGTCTAGTCTATAGTCTATTCTATAGTCTAGTCTATAGTCTAGTCTATAGTCTAGTCTATAGTCTAGTCTATAGTCTAGTCTATAGTCTAGCCTATAGTCTAGTCTATAGTCTAGTCTGTAGTCTAGTCTATAGTCTAGTCTATAGTCTAGTCTATAGTCTAGTCTATAGTCTAGTCTATAGTCTAGTCTATAGTCTAGTCTATAGTCTAGTCTATAGTCTAGTCTATAGTCTAGTCTATAGTCTAGTCTATAGTCTAGTCTATAGTCTAGTCATAGTCTAGTCTATAGTCTAGTCTATAGTCTAGTCTATAGTCTAGTCTATAGTCTAGTCTATAGTCTAGTCTATAGTCTAGTCTATAGTCTAGTCTATAGTCTAGTCTATAGTCTAGTCTATAGTCTAGTCTATAGTCTAGTCTATAGTCTAGTCTATAGTCTAGTCTATAGTCTAGTCTATAGTCTAGTCTATAGTCTAGTCTATAGTCTAGTCTATAGTCTAGTCTAGTCTAGTCTATAGTCTAGTCTATAGTCTAGTCTATAGTCTAGTCTATAGTCTAGTCTATAGTCTAGTCTAGTCTATAGTCTAGTCTATAGTCTAGTCTATAGTCTAGTCTATAGTCTAGTCTAGTCTATAGTCTAGTCTATAGTCTAGTCTATAGTCTAGTCTATAGTCTAGTCTATAGTCTAGTCTATAGTCTAGTCTATAGTCTAGCCTATAGTCTAGTCTATAGTCTAGTCTGTAGTCTAGTCTATAGTCTAGTCTATAGTCTAGTCTAGTCTATAGTCTAGTCTATAGTCTAGTCTAGTCTATAGTCTAGTCTATAGTCTAGTCTATAGTCTAGTCTATAGTCTAGTCTGTAGTCTAGTCTATAGTCTAGTCTATAGTCTATTCTATAGTCTAGTCTATAGTCTAGTCTATAGTCTAGTCTATAGTCTAGCCTATAGTCTAGTCTATAGTCTAGTCTGTAGTCTAGTCTATAGTCTAGTCTATAGTCTAGTCTATAGTCTAGTCTATAGTCTAGTCTATAGACTAGACTATAGGCTAGACTATAGTCTAGTCTATAGTCTAGTCTATAGTCTAGTCTATAGTCTAGTCTATAGTCTAGTCTATAGTCTAGTCTATAGTCTAGCCTATGTCTAGTCTATAGTCTAGTCTGTAGTCTAGTCTATAGTCTAGTCTATAGTCTAGTCTAGTCTATAGTCTAGTCTATAGTCTAGTCTATAGTCTAGTCTGTAGTCTAGTCTATAGTCTAGTCTATAGTCTATTCTAGTCTATAGTTCTAGTCTATAGTCTAGTCTATAGTCTAGTCTATAGTCTAGTCTATAGTCTAGTCTATAGTCTAGTCTAGTAGTCTAGTCTATAGTCTAGTCTATAGTCTAGTCTATAGTCTAGTCTATAGTCTAGTCTATAGTCTAGTCTATAGTCTAGTCTATAGTCTAGTCTATAGTCTAGTCTATAGTCTAGTCTATAGTCTAGTCTATAGTCTAGTCTATAGTCTAGTCTATAGTCTAGTCTATAGTCTAGTCTATAGTCTAGTCTATAGTCCAGTCTATAGTCTAGTCTATAGTCTAGTCTATAGTCTAGTCTATAGTCTAGTCTATAGTCTAGTCTATAGTCTAGTCTATAGTCTAGTCTATAGTCTAGTCTATAGTCTAGTCTATAGTCTAGTCTATAGTCTAGTCTATAGTCTAGTCTATAGTCTAGTCTATAGTCTAGTCTATAGTCTAGTCTATAGTCTAGTCTATAGTCTAGTGCATAGTCTAGTCTATAGTCTAGTCTATAGTCTAGTCTGTAGTCTAGTCTATGGTCTAGTCTATAGTCTAGTCTATAGTCTAGTCTATAGTCTAGTCTATAGTCTAGTCTATAGTCTAGTCTATAGTCTAGTCTATAGTCTAGTCTATAGTCTAGTCTATAGTCTAGTCTATAGTCTAGTCTATAGTCTAGTCTATAGTCTAGTCTATAGTCTAGTCTATAGTCTAGTCTATAGTCTAGTCTATAGTCTAGTCTATAGTCTAGTCTATAGTCTAGTCTATAGTCTAGTCTATAGTCTAGTCTATATTCTAGTCTATATTCTAGTCTATAGTCTAGTGCATAGTGTAGTCTATAGTCTAGTCTATAGTGTAGTCTATAGTCTAGCTTATAGTCTAGTATATAGTCTAGTCTATAGTCTAGTCTATAGTCTAGTCTATAGTCTAGTCTATAGTCTAGTCTATAGTCTAGTCTATAGTCTAGTCTATAGTCTAGTCTATAGTCTAGTCTATAGTCTAGTCTATAGTCTAGTCTATAGTCTAGTGCATGGTAGTCTATAGTCTAGTCTATAGTCTAGTGCATAGTGTAGTCTATAGTGTAGTCTATAGTCTAGTCTATAATCTAGTCTATAGTCTTGTCTATAGTCTAGTCTATAATCTAGTCTATAGTCTAGTCTATAGTCTAGTCTATCGTCTAGTCTATAGTGCAGTCTATAGTCTAGTCTATAGTCTAGCCCATAGTCTAGTCTATAGTCTAGTCTATAGTCTAGACTATAAGTTTACATTCTATAGTCTAGTCTTTAGTCTAGTCTATTGTATAGTCTAGTCTATAGTCTGGTCTATAGTCTAGTCTATAGTCTAGTCTATAGTCTAGTCTATAGTCTAGTCTATAGTCTAGTCTATAGTCTAGTCTATAGTCTAGTCTATAGTCTAGTCTATAGTCTAGTCTTTAGTCTAGTCTATAGTCTAGTCTATAATCTAGTCTATAGTCTAGTCTATAGTCTAGTCTATAGTCTAGTCTATAGTCTAGTCTATAGTCTAGTCTATAGTCTAGTCTATAGTGCAGTCTATAGTCTAGTCTATAGTCTAGCCCATAGTCTAGTCTATAGTCTAGTCTATAGTCTAGACTATAAGTTTACATTCTATAGTCTAGTCTATTGTATAGTCTATAGTCTAGTCTATAGTCTAGTCTATAGTCTAGTCTATAGTCTAGTCTATAGTCTAGTCTATAGTCTAGTCTATAATCTGGTCTATAGTCTAGTCTATAGTCTAGTCTATAGTCTAGTCTATAGTCTAGTCTATTGTCTATTCTATAGTCTAGTCTATTGTCTAGTCTATAGTCTAGTCTATTGTCTAGTCTATAGTCTAGTCTATAGTCTAGTCTATAGTCTAGTCTATTGTCTAGTCTATAGTCTAGTCTATAGTCTAGTCTATATTCTAGTCTATAGTCTAGTCTATAGTCTAGTTTATAGTTTTCTCTAAAAGTAGCGTATTTAAAACAAAAAAAGCTTAAAGTTCTTTCTCAATTCATTTTCCATTCTATAAAGAACTTTTTTTTCTATAATAAGTAATATTTGCAATAGTTTGATAAAATAATTTAAAATAACCTTGAAGTTAATTTACCGGCAATTGCCAAAATCTTTTTTATGTTTTTTTTTTTTCATTCTTTCTTTATTTCTATATTTGCGCTTTTATACTTTATAAGTTATTTATTATTTGTTTATAAGAATGGCAAATGAAAAGAAAGACAGCAGAAAAACGATAAGAATAGAAATGTTTGTTTCTAAAAGATTTATCGCACAAAAATATAAACAAATACACAAACAGATAAAAACAAATCAGAACATTATTAAGACTGACAAACAGAAAAGGCGGAATGTTTATTTAAACAATGTAAACTGTTTTTCTTAATTTATTTTTGCACAAAAATAAACAAAAGCTTTATAATAAATATAATTTTGGCGCCAAGATTAGATGAAAAATTAGCAAAAATTGTTTTTTGGCAACAAAAGAAGAATATTTTAGGTGTTCGGAAATAAACTATTTTAAGTCTACTCTTTAGTAAAGATCAGAGATCTTTATAGAGTATAAGTTTTTTTTTGGCGAGCATTATTCAGTAGTGTTTAGATTTGGATAACGGCTTAACACTTCGTGATCGTTGTGCATTTCAAACATACACAGAGGCATAAAGAAATATACACGCCTGGTACCAAATTGACACCAAACTGTTTATAATTTTTCAATACTATCCGTTGTCAAAGTATATACATACGTACGACAACACTATGTAATGTTGACAACATTGCAACAATTCGTTGTCGAAATCTAAATTTTATACACATCCGTTGTTAAAATGTTAACAAACGTGTTAAGCTCAATTTTCAGTCGTAGATCTTTAAACAGCACAACTTTCAATCACAGATCTTTAAACTGTCCCAATTTCTTATCGTAGATCTTTGCAATTTACAATCGAAAAATCTTTTAATTTCGTTCTCAGATCTTTCAACAGTCTAATTGGCAACGGTAGATCTTTAAACAGCTCAACTTTTAAGCGCAGATCTTTAAACAGTCTAATTTAAAGTCGCAGATCTTATAAACAATCCAATTTTCTATCGTAGATTCTTAAAGCAGTCCAATTTTCTATTTTAGATCCCTAATCAACTCAAATTTTAATCGCTGATCTTTAAACTGTCCAATTTTCAACAGACGATCTTCTAAACAGTCCAACTTTCCATTGTATAACAGCTCAACTTTCAATTGTAGATCTTTAAACAGCTCAATTTTCCGTTGTAGATCTTTAAACAGTCCAAATTTCAAACTTTGATCTTCTAAACTCTCCAACTTTCCATTGTATATCTTCAAACAGCTCAACTTTCAATAGTAGACCTTTAAACAGTCCAATTTTCCATTGTAAATCTTTAAACACCTCAACTATCAATATCAGATCTTTAAACAGCTCAATTTTCCGTTGTAGATCTTTAAACAGTCCAATTTTCAAACTTTGATCTTCTAAACAGTCAACTTTCAATCGTAGATCATTTAAACAGTCCAATTTTCCACTGTCGATCAATAAACATCTGAACTTTCGATTGAAGATCTTTAAATAGTGCAATTTTCACCCACTGATCTTTAAAACAGTCCAATTTTCTATTGTAGCTCTTGTAACACCTCAACTTAGATCTTTAAACAGCTCAACTTTCGATCGAAAATCTTTAAACAGTCCAATTTCACCGGTTGATCTTTAAAACAGTCCAATTTTCTTTTCTAGATCTTGAAACACCTCAACTTTCAATAGTAGATCTTAGCATTGTAGAATCTTTTAACATCTCAAATTTTACATTGTTGATCTTTAAACATTCCAGTTTTCAATCGTAGACCACTTAAACAGTCCAATTTTACAATTTTAGATCTTTAAACATCTCACCTTTCAATTGTAGATCTTTAAACAGTTGAATTTTTCATTGTAGATCTTTAGTCACCTCAACTTTCCATCATGGATCTTTAAAATAGTCCAATTTTCCATTGTAGATCTTTAAACACCTCAACTTTCAATCGTAGATCATTTAAAGAGTCAAATTTGCCATTGTAGATCATTAAGTATCTGAACTTTTGATCGAAAATCTTTAAACAGTTCAATTTTCACCCGTTGATCTTTAAAACAGTCCAATTTTCCATTGTAGATCTTTAAACACCTTTACTTTCAATCGTAGATCTTTAAACAGTCCAATCTTCAATCGTAGATCTTTTAAACAGTGTAGTTTTCTGTTGTGGATCTTTAAACACTTCAATTTTCAATCCTTAATCTTTAAACAGTCCAATTTTCAATTGTAGTTCTCTTAAACAGTCCAATTTTCTATTGTAGATCTTGAAACACCTCAACTTTCAATCGTAGATCATTTAAACAGTCCAATTTTCCATTGTAGATCTTTAAACACCTCAACTTTCAATCGTAGATCATTTCAGCAATCCAATTATCACCCGCTGATCTTTAAAACAGTCCAATTTTCTCGTGTAGATCTTTAAATACCTCAACTTTCAATCGTAGATTTTGAAACAGTCCAATTTTCCATTGTAGATCTTTACAACAGTCCAATTTTTAATCGTAGATCCCTTAAACAGTCTAATCTTCCATTGTTGACCTTTAAACGGTCCAATTTATAATCGTAGATTACTTAAACATTAAAATTTTCTATTGTAGACCTTTGAACATTCCAATTTTCAATCATAGATCACTTAAACCGTACAATTTTCCAATTTTAGATCTTTAAACATCTCAACTTTCAATCGTAGATCCTTAAAGAGTCCATGTTTTAGCTATTGATCTTTTAAACAGTCCAATTTTCCGTTGTAGATCTTTAAACTTTTAACCTTTTGATCGAAGATCTTTAAACAGTCCAATTTTCAGCCGTTGATCTTTAAAACAGTCCAATTTTCTATTGCGGATCTTGTAACACCTCAACTTTCCAACGTAGATCTTGAAACAGTAACCAATTTTCCATCGTAGATCTTTAAACAGCTCAACTTTCGATCGAAGATCATTTAAACAGTCCAATTTTTCTATTGTAGTTCATTAAACATTTGAATTTTCGATCGAAGATCTTTACGCAGTCCAATATTCACCCGTTGATCTTTAAAACAGTCCAATTTTCTATTGTAGATCTTGTAACACCTCAACTTTCTAACGTAGATCTTGAAACAGTCCAATTTTCTATTGTAGATCTTTAAACACCTCAACTTTCAATCGTAGATCTTGAAACATTCCAGTTTTCCATTCTAGATTAAGCATGTAGACTTTCGGTCGAAGATCTTGAAACAGTTCAATTTTCCATTGTAGATCATTAAACATGTGAACTTTCAATCGAAGATCTTTAAATAGTCCAATTTTCACCCTACATCTTTAAACAGTATAATCCTTAATCGCAGATCTTTAGCCAGACCTATTTCTTAGTTAGCTTATTCAACAAATTCCGTTATCTTCCTATTTCTACTTTCTGCAATCTTTAAACTTGTTCCCCTTACTGTATTTAACCTTTATCCTACCTTTCGCATTCCCATTTAGGGTACAAAATAGTTATTTTCTCCACAATTCTTCTTTTAATTAACAGCTAAAAACCACATTTCTTTAGAAGAAAACAAATCTAAATCATCTTATAATGACTTCATATACAATTCCTAAATATTGGCAAAAGTAAAAAATGCAATAATTGTTCACTATAACCACAATATATATATATACTGTTTAAGTAAATAAATGATCAAAAGTATATAAAACTTTATCTGTTTTTTTGCACAAAACCAAAAAAGACCTTGATCCCGCATTAAACAGCAAAAAAAGCGAAATTGGCAAAAAAAAAATAAAAAAGCAACAAAAAAAAATTATTTTAAAACGATTTCTTAAATTGCATGAAACATTGTCAAAGTGTTGGCTTAAATAAATTTTCAAAAGGAGTTCCCCTCTCACATTCTTTTTATTGATGTTATATACCAAGAGACGGTGGGGGGGGGGGGGGGGTTAGTAATAAGTCTTTAGGCTGCCAGCAGCAGGCACTCCTTAAAATAAAAAGTCCATTAAAAAAAAGAACAGAACACAATACAACACAGAATACTTCGTTTAACAGATGATCATGACTTTTATACTTGGCTGCTTAAGTCCGTCCATACATAGATTCGTGTGCCTTTTCTGTTGTTGTTGTTCTTGTTGCTATTGGATCGTTGTTCATAAAATCTCTGTGTGTTCAGACTTTAGCAATAATACAAAAAATAATACTCATAGCTTGATCTTGCCCCCATATAATATCAACAACAACAACAATATATTTACAACATCTTTTTTTTTGTTGTTGTTGTATTTTTATGGAGAGTATTTTATATTCATTTCATTGTGTTTTTCATTTAATTTTGCTGGATTTTTTTTGTATAAATAAATTCTTTGTTTGATGATGAGTTACCCTTTGCCTTTATGTTATTAAATGTTATTATTAACCCTTAAACGGGACAAATGTAATTTTAATCCCTATTTTGAATCCTGGAACTATAAACGGTACAATTTTCAATTGTAGATCTTTAAATATTTAAATTTTCCATCAAAGTTCTCTTAAAAACCGTCAAATTTTCATTCCTCGATCTTGTGACAGTTCAGTTTTCAATAGCCGATCTTTAAACACTTCAGTTTTTTAACAAAAATCTGTTTAAATAGTTCTATTTCCCATAGTAGATCTTTCAGCTAAGAAATAGCTGATAAACATGAACATTTTCCACCTTAGATCAGTCAAACTATCAAAATTTTCATCACCCGATCTTGTGACAGTTCAGTTTTCAATTGCAGATCTTTAAAGAGTTAAATTTTCCACTAAATATCTGTTAAACAGTCAAATTTTCAATCTTGACGCTTTAAACAGTTACCATTTCCCATTGTAGATCTTTAAACTCTCTAATTTTCCACCATTGATGAAACAGTTCATTGTACAATCGTTGATCTTTGGGCAGTCAAATTTTCAAATCGCAGATCTTCAAACATTACATTTGTTTAAAGGAAGATCTTTAAACAGTTCTATTTAACATCGAAGATCCTTAAACAGTCCATTTCTTCAAAGAAAGATCTTGAAACAGATCGATTTTCAAACATAGATCTTTACATAGTTCAATTTTTAGCCATAGATCTGTTAAACAGACCAATTCATATTCAACGTTCTTTAAACAGTCGAAATTTCAACCATTGATCTTTAGACAGTTTAAATCTTCTTCAATTTTTCATCGTAGATCTATTAACACTTCAATATCCCATCGAAGATCATTCAACAGTGCTATTTTCAATCGCAGATCTTTAAACAGCTCTTTTGTTCATGAAAATATCTTTCAACAGTCCATTTTGCGATCGTACATCAATCACAGATCTTTGAACGCATTCGTTATCAATCGTAGATCTTTAAAGAGTCCATTTGATCAAGGGAAGATAATTAAACAATCTTATTTTCAATCGTTTATCCTTGAACATAGCATAAATCTATTAAATCGTCCAATTTTAATCGTTGATCTTTCAACAGTTCCATCTTTCAATCGTAGATCTTAAAATGGCCCAAATTTCAATCGTAGATCTTTATACAGTCCAATTATTAATTTTAGATATTAAAACAACCTAATTTTTAATCGTAGATCTTTAAACAGTCCATTTTTTCAAAGACTGATCATTAAGCAATTCAATCATCAGTCGTCGATCGTAAAACAGTCCAATTTGTATGCACAGTTCGGTGAAGCAGTCCAATTTCTAATCGTTTATCTTCAAACAGTCCAATTTGCAATCGTAGATCTTTAAAAAGTCCATTTTTTTAAAGAAAGATCATTACACAGTCCGATCTTCAGTTGTAGATTGTAAAACAATCCAATGCTCAATAGAAAATCTTTAAACTGTCCAGTTTTCCTTCACCGATCTATTAAACAGTTAAATTTTAAAACGTTGATCTTTAAAACTTCCAATTTCAAATCGTAGATCTTTAAAAAGTCCAATTTTTCAAAGAAAGTTCATTACACTGTCCGATCTTCAGTTGTAGATCGTAAAACAGTCGAATGCTTAATAGAAAATCTTTAAACTGTCCTGGTTTCTTACACCGATCTATTAAACAGTTCAATTTTCAAAAGTTAATCTTCAAACAGTCCAATTTTCAATCATAGATCTTTAAAAAGTCCAATTTTTTAAACAGAGATCATTACACAGTCAAACAAAGATCATTACTTCAGTTGTACTTTGTAAAACAGTCCAATGCTCAATAGAAAATCTTTAAACTGTCCAGCTTTCCTTCACCGATCTATTAAGCTGCTCAATTTTTAAACGTTAATCTTCAAACCGTCCAATTTGAAATCGTATATCTTTAAAAAGTCAAAATTTTCAAAGAAAGATCTTTACGCAGTCCGATTTTCAGCCGTATAACGTAAAACAGTCGAATACTCAATAGAAAAATCTTTAAACAATCGAGTTTTCCTCCACCGTTCTACCAAATAGTTCAGTTTTCTAACGTTGATCTTCAAACAGTCCAATCTTCAGTTGTAGATCTTTAAAAAGTCCAATTTTTTAAAGAAAGATCCTTACACAGTCCGATCTTCAGTCGTAGATCGTAAAACAGTCCAATGTTCAATAGGAAATCTTTAAACTGTCCAGTTTTCCTCCTTTGATCTACTGAATAGTTCAATTTTCAAACGTTGATCTTCAAAAAGTCCCATTTTGCAAAGAAAGATCATTACACAGTCCGATCTTCAGTCGTAGATCATAAAACAGTACTATGTTCAATAGTATATCATTAAACAGTCCAATTTTCATCCACCGATCTCTAATACAGTCCAACTTTTAATCGTTGATCCTCGAACTGTTCAATTCTCAATCCTAGATCTTAAAACAGTTAAATTTTTCAAAGGAAGATCATTACATAGACCGATTTTCTATAGTAGATAAATGATCTCTTAAGAGTTCAATGTTCCTCCACCGATCTACTCCAATTTTCTATCGTTGATCTTCGAACTATGTTCTATGTTCAATCGTAGATCTTTAAACAGTCCATTTTTTTCAAAGAAAGATCTTTACACAGTTCGATATTCTTTACACAGTCCGATAAACATTCTAATTTCTTAGCGTTGATCTTCAAAAAGTTTAATTTTTCATTGTACATCTTTAAAATGATAAATTTTCAATCGTAGATCTTGAAAACGTCCATTTTTTAATAGCGGATCTTGAAACAGTCCTATTTCTCTTTGTAGAACTTAAAATAGTTAAATTCTCAATTGTAGAACTTGAGACAGCTCAATTTTAAATTGTAGATCTTTAAAAGGAACAATTTTCAAGTTTAAGAATGTCTCTTTAGACATTTAAGGGGTTAATTTCTCGGTTACTTATTCATATCTCTCTACACACACAAGGTTTTATGAAGTTTTTTTTTGCAGTCTTTCAGAAAATGCAGTTTGCATATTAAAATCTTTGAGCATTTTTTTTTTAGCTGTGAACTTGAAATGAATGAATGGTTCAATACTCTGGACATAAATCAAACAAACAATTTAAATTCCCTTTTAATACAGCAGAAGTTTTCTTTAAAAAAGAAACGAAAATTTTAAAAAAAATAAAATTTTAAAAATTAATAAAAAATGTTAATAAAAATCTTTACATTTTCTTTTATTTACAGTTGGCTAAAACAACAACACTATTTAACAGTAATTGAGCAAAAAAAAAGTATTTTCTATTCATCACTTGGCAAAAAGAAAATTTTGAAAAAAAACACACAAAATTTAAACAAAAACTAAATATTTTGGAGTAAAAAAAATATTTTTTTAAAATAACATAATAACAAATAATAATAAAATAAATAAAACACAACATAATAAACACTAAGAAGAAAGGAACTAATAAAAAAAAGTAAAGTTTTATAAACAGAAAACGGCATAAAAAAGAGAAAACTGAAAAAAAAGAGTTAAAATCCCCTTAAAAAAACCCACAAATAAAACGAAAAAAATAAACTAATAAAGAGTTAACTATAAAACGAAAGCCTTTTAAGAAAAAGAGATAAGAAAACACAACAACAAAAGTTACAAACTAAAACCCTAAAATGACAACTAAGCTGAGAGCATTAAGCACCACAACTCACTGAGAGTGTGTGTTCAATAGTAAAAGAGAAAATCTACAGAGTCATAGTAAATACTTAAACCTTCAGCATAAATTACATATAGCTTAGACATAAACCAAAAACCATCACAACAAAATGGCTATAAACTTTTCCGCTTCTTTTGCGGCCTGCATAGCTGCGGGCCTTAAAGTGCCGCGTCAAATAATGTACTGCATTACCCAGGATACGGGACAGCCCTATGTTCTCTATAAAGACTCACAGGAGGCGGAGCGTAATGCTGCCGCCATAGGTGGCTCGGCCACCCAGTGGGGCAGTGAAATGTATCCGGGCATACAGCAACAGGCTCAAACACATTTAAGCGCACAACAGCAACAGCAGAATGCAGCAGCGCAAATAGCGGCTAATGGCCAGTCGGCAGCGACAAATGGACCACAGCCTACGTCGCCGAATGGAGATCCTAATGTTCGAGAGAATGGTGGTGATGCAGGAGGAGGTGGTGGCGGTGGGGGTACCGGTAGTGCGGGTGGTGTACGACAGCAAGGTTCGCCCTCGACTAGTCCCTACCCGCCACAACAGCAACAGCAGCAGCAGCAGAGAGCGAATGGCAGCAATGAGGATGATGTGAATATGAATCAGGTGAGGGGAAAGGTTAGTTCTGTCTAAATCAATTTTAGTTAAGTTCTAGTTCAGTTCTAGATCAAATCTAGTTCAGTTCACGATCAGTTTTTGTTCTGAACTGAACTAGAGTTTCAGTTCTAGTTTAGTTCTAGTTCAGTTCTAGTTCAGTTCTAGTTCAGTTCTAGTTCAGTTCTAGTTCAGTTCTAGTTCAGTTCTAGTTCAGTTCTAGTTCAGTTCTAGTTCAGTTCTAGTTCAATTCTAGTTCAGTTCTAGTTCAGTTCTAGTTCAGTTCCAGTTCAGTTCTAGTTCAGTTCTAGTTCAGTTCCAGTTCAGTTCTAGTTCAGTTCTAGTTCAGTTCTAGTTCTAGTTCAGTTCTAGTTCAGTTCTAGTTCAGTTCTAGTTCAGTTCTAGTTCAGTTCTAGTTCAGTTCTAGTTCAGTTCTAGTTTAGCTCTAGTTTAGTTCTAGTTTAGTTCTAGTTTAGTTCTAGTTTAGTTTTAGTTTAGTTCTAGTTCTGGTACAGCTCTAGGTTAGTTCTAGTTCAGTTCTAGTTTAGTTCTAGTTTAGTTCTAGTTTAGTTTTAGTTTTGTTCTAGTTTAGTTCTAGTTTAGTTCTAGTTTAGTTCTAGTTTAGTTCTAGTTTAGTTCAGTTCTAGTTTAGTTCTAGTTTAGTTCTAGTTTAGTTCTAGTTTAGTTCTAGTTTAGTTCTAGTTTAGTTATAGTTTAGTTCTAGTTCAGTTCTAGTTTAGTTCTAGTTTAGTTCTAGTTTAGTTCTAGTTTAGTTCTAGTTTAGTTCTAGTTTAGTTCTAGTTTAGTTCTAGTTTAGTTCTAGTTTATTTCTAGTTTAGTTCTAGTTTACTTCTAGTTTAGTTATAGATTAGTTCTAGATAAGTTCTAGATCAAGTTCTGATCTAGATCTAGTTCAGTTCTAGTATAGTTCTAGTTCAGTACTAGATCTGGTTCAGCTCTGCATCTAGTTTAGTTCTAGATCTAGTTCAGTTTTAGATCTAGTTCACTTTTAGATCTAGTTCACTTTTAGATCTAGTCCATTACTTTAATTTTTCCTTTTCTCGCCCACAGGCATCTGGTCTCCATCAAAACTCCACCCAACAAACCAATCCAAACCAAAGCTCAAATGATCCCCAACAGCATCAGCAGCAGAACGGCAGTGCTGCCGGTTCCGCGGACAATCCCGCGGGGAATAATCCACATGTACAACAGAATGGCCAAACTAACGATCACAGCAATTTTCCTACAGCGAATGGTGAACTTTCGGGTTACTATGCGCCACGCCACCCGGGTCAGGGTGCCCTAATGGCACCGCCCGGTTTCCCACCCCTACACTATCTCAACAAACCCGTGCTGCCGGGACTCAACGGCAGTATGGATCAAAGTGCAGCCAATGGTCCCTCCAACGGCTTAGAGGGTTACACCTTACCCGAACTATTACCCGGACAAAATGGGTCTGCTAATAGCAATAACCAGCAGAATGGCTCTAATCACAATACAACAACCTCCAATGGCACCGGCGGACGTCATCCCACCTCTAGCAGCAATAACAATTCGTCGGGCAGTCATAAACCCCCCAAACCTCATAGTGATCTTAGGCTATTCAAGTGCCTGACCTGCGGCAAAGATTTTAAGCAGAAAAGCACCCTACTGCAGCACGATCGCATACACACAGACGCACGTCCCTATCCATGTTCGGAATGTGGCAAACGCTTTCGCCAACAATCGCATCTGACGCAACATTTACGCATACACGCCAATGAGAAGCCCTTCACTTGCGGTTACTGCAATCGAGGCTTTAGACAGCGGGCGATACTGAATCAACATGTTCGCATCCATTCGGGTGAGAAGCCCTTTGCGTGTCCCGAGTGCGGCAAGCACTTTCGCCAGAAGGCCATCCTTAATCAACATGTGCGAACCCACCAAGGCGAGCGACAGTTCTTGAATAAATTCTTGAGAAAAAAATTAGAACAGAAATTTTGCAAAATTAAACAAAATCCCAAACCGAGAGTTACAGTTTAGGGCAACATTTTTGGCAAAAATTTATGAAAATTTTAGACAAAATTTTAGTTTTTTTCATTTGGCTAATTTATTAAAGAATTATAGAAAAAAAAGCACTTTGTTAACAAGGAATTGGCTTGATTTTCCAAAACTAAAGGCTTTATAGGCCTCCAAAAAGAAAAACTCACACAACTCGTTCGCCTTCTATTTCAAAATTTTTCTTACAAAATATTTTGTATCTCGTAAACCTTTAAGGCCTTTAGTTTGGAAAATCTTTTTTTGTAAAGAAAAATCTGGCAAAAACTTTCAAAATTTTTTATAAAAATATTAACTGTATGGCTCTCATTATTTAAAAACAAATACTTTTAAAACTCTTAAAAAGGAAAGTGCTGAAGCACTTTGCCGTTTCTTGATAAACTTCTACTCTTAACTCTGTAGTTTAGCTTAGACTTTGAAAAAAAAACTTTCTTTGAATCCCTTTAACAACTTTTAATAAAAATTAACATTTGTTTCATTTGTTTTTAAACTCTTAGATGTCTCACCACATCTCATCTTTAAAAATGGTCCACATCCCACGCTATGGCCGCAGGATGTACCCTTTCCGGGCGAGGAGAATGATACCAAAAATGGTATTGCCGGCGATGGTTATCATGATGAAGATTCTCAAGGTGGCCAAGATGGTGGTATACACTATCCTTCATACTTTAAAGATGGTAAAGGTGGGTGCTGATGAAGACCTTTATTATCTTTTGAGCACAGCTGAAGGACCTTCGAATAACATTTGTTTTTAATTTCATCTTTTGTTTTTAGGTCAAAAAATCTTACCCGATGTTCTGTCACACATTGGCATCCGTCCGGCAAATATGCCACTGTATGTACGTTGTCCCATTTGTGATAAGGAATTCAAACAGAAGACCACTCTACTACAGCATGGTTGCATACATATCGAATCGCGTCCTTATCCTTGTCCCGAGTGTGGTAAACGTTTCCGTCAGCAGTCACATTTGACGCAGCACTTACGAATACATACCAATGAAAAACCGTTCGGTTGTCTCTACTGTCCGCGTTTCTTCCGCCAGAGAACCATCTTGAATCAGGTAGGGAGGCGGGGAGTTGTTGACAGAGTTCCTTTAAGTATTATCCTACTAATTTGTTTCTATTTCAGCATATACGCATACATACCGGAGAGAAGCCCTATAAATGTGCCCAATGTGGTAAAGATTTCCGTCAGAAGGCCATTTTGGATCAGCATACACGAACTCACCAGGTAGTGGTAGAATTAAAAAGTTTATTTTAAGAAACTTTAACTTTATTAAGCTTTAATTTCCTGTCCAGTCTCTCTTCAGTGGGATTCTAACTTTATAGATTCGAAAGTTATAGTTGAATTCTGGTTGAACTCTACTTCAGTTCTAGTAATGCTCTACTTCATTTTAAGTCCAGTTCTAGTTCTGTTCTAGTTCAGTTCTAGATCAGTTTTGGTTCAGTCCCAGTTCAGTTCTAGTTCAGTTCTAGTTCAGTTCTAGTTCAGTTCTAGTTCAGTTCTAGTTCAGTTCTAGTTCAGTTCAAGTTCAGTTCTAGTTCAGTTCTAGTTCAGTTCTAGTTCGGTTCTAGTTCAGTTCTAGTTCAGTTCTAGTTCAGTTCTAGTTCAGTTCTAGTACAGTTCTAGTTCAGTTCTAGTTCAGTTCTAGTTCAGTTCTAGTTTAGTTCAAGTTCAGTTCTAGTTCAGTTCTAGTTCAGTTCTAGTTCAGTTCTAGTTCAGTTCTAGTCAGTTCTTGTTCAGTTCTAGTTCAGTTCTAGTTCAGTTCTAGTTCAGTTCTAGTTCAGTTCTAGTTCAGTTCTAGTTCAGTTCTAGTTCAGTTCTAGTTCAGTTCTAGTTCAGTTCTAGTACAGTTCTAGTTCAGTTCTAGTTCAGTTCTAGTTTAGTTCAAGTTCAGTTCTAGTTCAGTTCTAGTTCAGTTCTAGTTCAGTTCTAGTTCAGTTCTAGTCAGTTCTTGTTCAGTTCTAGTTCAGTTCTAGTTCAGTTCTAGTTCAGTTCTAGTTCAGTTCTAGTTCAGTTCTAGTTCAGTTCTAGTTCAGTTCTAGTTCAGTTCTAGTTCAGTTCTAGTTCAGTTCTAGTTTAGTTCAAGTTCAGTTCTAGTTCAGTTCTAGTTCAGTTCTAGTTCAGTTTCTAGTTCAGTTCTAGTTCAGTTCTAGTCAGTTCTTGTTCAGTTCTAGTTCAGTTCTAGTTCAGTTCTAGTTCAGTTCTAGTTCAGTTCTAGTTCAGTTCTAGTTCAGTTCTAGTTCAGTTCTAGTTCAGTTCTAGTTCAGTTCAAGTTCAGTTCTAGTTCAGTTCTAGTTCAGTTCTAGTTCGGTTCTAGTTCAGTTCTAGTTCAGTTCTAGTTCAGTTCTAGTTCAGTTCTAGTACAGTTCTAGTTCAGTTCTAGTTCAGTTCTAGTTCAGTTCTAGTTTAGTTCAAGTTCAGTTCTAGTTCAGTTCTAGTTCAGTTCTAGTTCAGTTCTAGTTCAGTTCTAGTCAGTTCTTGTTCAGTTCTAGTTCAGTTCTAGTTCAGTTCTAGTTCAGTTCTAGTTCAGTTCTAGTTCAGTTCTAGTTCAGTTCTAGTTCAGTTCTAGTTCAGTTCTAGTTCAGTTCTAGTACAGTTCTAGTTCAGTTCTAGTTCAGTTCTAGTTCAGTTCTAGTTTAGTTCAAGTTCAGTTCTAGTTCAGTTCTAGTTCAGTTCTAGTTCAGTTCTAGTTCAGTTCTAGTCAGTTCTTGTTCAGTTCTAGTTCAGTTCTAGTTCAGTTCTAGTTCAGTTCTAGTTCAGTTCTAGTTCAGTTCTAGTTCAGTTCTAGTTCAGTTCTAGTTCAGTTCTAGTTCAGTTCTAGTTCAGTTCAAGTTCAGTTCTAGTTCAGTTCTAGTTCAGTTCTAGTTCGGTTCTAGTTCAGTTCTAGTTCAGTTCTATTTCAGTTCTAGTTCAGTTCTAGTACAGTTCTAGTTCAGTTCTAGTTCAGTTCAAGTTCAGTTCTAGTTCAGTTCTAGTTCAGTTCTAGTTCAGTTCTAGTCAGTTCTTGTTCAGTTCTTGTTCAGTTCTAGTTCAGTTCTAGTTCAGTTCTAGTTCAGTTCTAGTTTAGTTCTAGTACAGCTCTAGTTTAGTTCTAGTTCAGTTCTAGTTCAGTTCTAGTTTAGTTCTAGTTCAGTTCTAGTTCAGTTCTAGTTCAGTTCTAGTTCAGTTCTAGTTCAGTTCTAGTTCAGTTCTAGTTCAGTTCTAGTTCAGTTCTAGTTCAGTTCTAGTTCAGTTCTAGTTCAGTTCTAGTTTAGTTCTAGTTCAGTTCTAGTTTAGTTCTAGTTCAGTTCTAGTTCAGTTCTAGTTCAGTTCTAGTTCAGTTCTAGTTCAGTTCTAGTTCAGTTCTAGTTCTAGATCAATTCTAGTTCTAGATCAATTCTAGTTCAGTTCTATTTCAGTTCTAGTTCAGTTCTAGTTCAGTTCTAGTTCAGTTCTAGTTCAGTTCTAGTTCAGTTCTAGTTCAGTTCTAGTTCAGTTCTAGTTCAGTTCTAATTCAGTTCTATTTCAGTTCTAGTTCAGTTCTAGTCAGTTCTTGTTCAGTTCTAGTTCAGTTCTAGTTCACTTCTAGTTTAGTTCTAGTACAGCTCTAGTTTAGTTCCAGATCAGTTCTAGTTCAGTTCTAGTTCAGTTCTAGTTTAGATCTAGTTCAGACCTAGTTCAGTTCTAGTTCAGTTCTAGTTCAGTTCTAGTACAGTTCTAGTTCAGTTCTAGTTCAGTTCTAGTTCAGTTGTAGTCCAGTTTTATTTCAGTTCTACTTCAGTTCAGTTTTAAAAGCTTCAGATTTTATTCAGAGAAGTAAAAAGAATTTATTAGTATTCTATAATTTAAATTCTAACAACCTATTTCATTTATTTATTTTCCGTTTCCAGGGCGATCGTCCCTTCTGCTGTCCCATGCCAAATTGCCGAAGACGTTTCGCTACCGAAAACGAGGTAACCAAACACATTGACAACCACATGAATCCGAGTGCCACGAAGACACGACGGGCCAACAATACCAATAGCAATACAACCCACTCAGCGGCTGCAGTGGCAACAGCAGCAGCTGCTGCCGCGGCCAATCATTTAATGAATGAAACGAAAAATGCAGCCGCTCAACAGTTTCTAAACAACAACAATCCCGTGGCGCAACCGGGTGAAAACAAAAACAATATATTACCGCGTTCAATGGGAGGTGGAGGTGGTAATACCGGATCACAAGTGAAAAATGAATTGTACTTTCCGCAATGTTATGGACCACCATTCCAGCATCCCTTTCAGGGACAGCCACAGGCAGCTCATGCTGGTCCCGGACAACCATCAGTATCGGTAAGTGTGGCAAATTCCGTAGCTCCCGGGGTGGTGGTGCAGCAAAATGCTGCCACTTCAGTAGTGGCTCAGTGACATCCCCCAAATGCGGGAACCACAGCAACTGTAACATCGGCCGGAGGTAGTGCAAGTGCTGCTAGTAGCACAACTGCTGCAGGAGCAGCAGCTGCACATAGTCATCATCAGCAACAGCAGCAGCAGGGAGCTCACAATGCTAGCAGCTCTGCTGGCCAAGCACCCCAAACCGTAACACTCTCCATAACACTACCACCTGTGGGTGGTATGCCACCGACGGCGGCTGCCGTAGCAGCAGCAGCTACGGCCACTTCTTCGCATCATCATCAGGGTCATACAACGCACGCTCACAATCAACCGCCGCCAGCGCATCCACCACCCACTGGGCCACCACCTACTCTCTCCCATGCAATTCCTATACATCCACATATACACTCAATATTCGGATCTCTATGATAATATCAACAAACTTAAGTATACAATGATTTTTCTTAAAAATTTTAAAACATATTTTTAAAACAATTTTAATTTTCTTTAAAACAAAAACGAAGAAAACTCTAAAAAGAGTCCTTTTTTTAGGCATTTGCTAAGCGAATAACAAATTGAGCTAAAAAAATACTGAAAAAAACACCTTAAAAACAAAGCAATTACATATACAAATTTTTCATTTTGAAACCATAATCCTCGTTTTAAACGTTTTTTTAAATAACAATTTTAAATTTAAATTTTACTATTACTTTAATATAAAAAAAGTTTTTAATTATTTTTGTTTCTTTTTCTTAAAATTTTTAATTAAGAAAAAGTTATACTAGTCTTTTCGAAAAGGACTCTAAACCGCAAAAAAAAAACAAACAAACAAACATTAATGACAAAAGTACGACTTTAACTTCCCATAATTCTATAAATTAAATATTACAAAGGAAAATTATTTTTTCTTTTTATTTCTTTTAAAGACTTTATTTACAAAACAAAAACAATTGTTAAAATCAAAACAGGAATGATTTATTTTCACAGTGTATTTGTACTAAAAGTAAAACAACTCTGTTGTAAATGATTCACAATAGCATGTCACAGACCTGGCAGTGCAGTATAAAAGTAAATTAATTCAATAAAAAATTAAACATTTATTTAGTTCTAAAACAGTTGTAGTACAGTTCTATAACTATTCTAGCTCAGTTTAGGATCAGTTCTAATATAAATCTAAATCAGTTTTAGTTCAGTTCCAGTTCAGATCTAGTTCACTTCGAGTTCAGTTCTAGTTCAGTTCGAGTTCAGTTCTAGTTTAGTGCTAGTTCAGTTTTAGTACAGTTCTAGTTCAGTTCTAGTTCAGTTCTAGTTCAGTTCTAGTTCAGTTCTAGTTCAGTTCTAGTTCAGTTCTAGTTCGGTTCTAGTTCAGTTCTAGTTCAGTTCCAGTTCAGTTCTAGTTCAGTTCGAGTTGAGTTCTAGTTCAGTTCTAGTTCAGTTCTAGTTCAGTTCTAGTTCTAGTTCAGTTCTAGTTCAGTTCTAGTTCACTTCTAGTTCAGTTCTAGTTCAGATCTAGTTCAGATCTAGTTCAGTTCTAGTTCTGTTCTAGTTCACTTCGAGTTCAGTTCTAGTTTAGTGCTAGTTCAGTTCTAGTACAGTTCTAGTTCAGTTCTAGTTCAGTTCTAGTTCAGTTCTAGTTCAGTTCTAGTTCAGTTCTAGTTCAGTTCTAGTTCTAGTTCAGTTCTAGTTCAGTTCTAGTTCAGTTCTAGTTCAGTTCTAGTTCAGTTCTAGTTCAGTTCTAGTTCAGTTCTAGTTCAGTTCTAGTTCAGTTCTAGTTCAGTTCTAGTTCAGTTCTAGTTCAGTTCTAGTTCAGTTCTAGTTCAGTTCTAGTTCAGTTCTAGTTCAGTTCCAGTTCAGTTCTAGTTCAGTTCGAGTTGAGTTCTAGTTCAGTTCTAGTTCAGTTCTAGTTCAGTTCTAGTTCAGTTCTAGTTCAGTTCTAGTTTCAGTTCTAGTTCAGTTCTTGTTCAGTTCTAGCTCAGTTCGGATCCAATTCAGATCTGGATCAGTTCTAATTCAACTAGTTCTAGTCAGGATCTAGAAAAGTTCAGTTCTAGTTGAGTTTTTGTTCAATTCTAGTTCAGTTTTAGTTCAGTTCTAGTTTAGTTCTCGTTCAATTCTAGTTTAGCTCTAGTTCAGTTCTAGTTCAGTTCTACTTCAATTCTGGTTCAGTTTTAGTTCAGTTCGGATCCGGTTCAGTTCTGGATCAATTCTAATTCAACTAGTTCTAGTCCGGATCTAGTAAAGTTCAGTTCTAGTTCAGTTCTGCAAAAGTTCTAGATCAATTTCTGGTCTGTTCTAGTTCAATTCTAAATAAATTTTAGTTTAGTTTTGAATTAGTTCTATCTCAGTTCTGGATTAGACATAGTAAAGTTCTGGAAAAGTTTAGTTCAGTTCTGGTTGTGTTCTAGTTCAATTCTGGAATGTTCAGTTTAGTTCTTGTTTAATTCTAGATGGGTTTCAGTTATGTTCTAGTTCGTGAACGTTTCTAGTTTAGTTCTAGTTCAATTCTGGATTAATTCTGAATCTGTTTTAGCTGAGTTATGGTTCCAGTTAAGTTCTAGATAATATCCTGAGCAATTCTAGTTCAGTTCCAATTCGATTCTGAATTAAATACAGTTTTGTTCTTAATAGAAAAATCTTAAAGAAAATTGATTTTCTTTCTATTAAATACACTGTGAAGATAATAATTTCCCTAAGAAATGTGCAAGAAATCTTCTTAAAACTTGAAAGAGCAGCTTTAGTATACTTTTTTAAAAAAACAATTTTATTATAGAAATTTAATTTTGTAAGATTTTTTTTTTATTTTATTTCGTTATTTAGTTAAGACAAATGATTATTTTGTTACTAAAAACTATTATTTTTTATTAGTTAGTAAGTTTAACTATTTTTTTGTATGCTAATTTATTAAACAACAACCATTTTTTTTATGATTTCTTTTATAAAAATTGTGATTATTTTGTAAATTTTAAAAACTTAAAACACGTCTTGTCTTCCTTTTATTTTTAAAAAAATGATTACATTTAAACGTGTTTAGTTTGTTGAAATATTGAAAAAAAATCCACACTTTTTGTTAAAAAAAACTCGTTCTACAACTCCAGAGTGCCATAATAACAAAAAAAATATATTAAAAAATTTATATAAAAAAGTATTCCTATAGTAAATATTAATAAAAAAAAGTCATTAGAATTTTCTTAATTTTTTTCTAAACATAACCTTTAAACATTTCTCTTAGTGTGGATTTAAAAACTATAAAAAAAGAAATTAATTTTTTTTTGAAGTTTAGTTTAAAAAAAAAGGCATTTATTGAAAAAGAAATTAGTGTAAACAACTCTGTGTTTTTGCTAAGCATTCACAATAGCTGTTTATGATATTGTGTTGTTTACAGTCGGGGAGTTATTAATTTCTTTAAAAAAATTGCACTATTTGTTTTTTTCAATTACATTTTTGGTAATTTTAAGTTTTATTTTTAAAATGTAACAGAAATTTCACTTGTTTTTTTACTTTTTGTTTAACTTTGATTTTTTTATGAATATTTATAGTTTTTAAGTTTTATTATTTAACTTTTAGTTTTATGTTCTTTCACAAAAAACACAAAATATTTATATGAATAAAACAATTTTAAAAAAAGTTTTTTTTTTAATTTTTTTTAATTTTTATATAAAATACACTTACAGAAAATGGGGTATTAACAAAACACTTTTTGGTTACAATCATTTGGCAAAGCAACAAAGAAAACCTAAACTTTTCGGCATAGAAATAACAAATGTAGGGAAAAGGAGGGCTGAAAGGGGAGATTCAAAAAGATGACAGAGAAAAATATTATAAAAAAATGTGAAAAATGAAAAATCAATTCTAATTAAGATCTGAATCAGTTCTTGATAAATTCTAGTTCTTTACTGGAACTGTTTGAATTAAGCTCTGGATCAATTCTAGAACTTTTGTGAATTAGTTCTAGTTCAGTTCTCGTTCAGTTGTATTTCATCTCTTTTTAAGTTTATAAATCTTTTTATAACTCTTCCGTCTTGCCCCTCTTTTAAGGCCATTCTTTTCCCCACAGAAAACTTTTTTTAAAAATATTTAAATAAATTACAAAAAAAAAAAAAACAAAGTTGATAAAAAAAATTAATGTAAATACAAAAGTTTTATAGTTGGAAAAGAAATTTAAGTAAATTAAACCTAAAAAACTCTAACTAAATTATTAACAAAATTATTTGTTTGGTATTTTTAAACTGTTGTTTTAATTAGACAAAATTTTATTAAAAAAAAAAACATTATTATTTAGGCCCATATCATAAATTTAATACTAAAAAAACAACAATTAATAAATTTAAACAAAATTCAAGTTTCGGCAAAAGATTTTTGGACAAATATAAAATACACAATACAAAATTTTAATAAAAAAAGCTTTTATTAGAATTTAAAGAAAAAAAGCATGATTAAAAAAAAACAAAAACAATTTTAGGAAAAGTAAAATTTAATAAAAAAATAACATTGGCTTAATTTTAAACATTTAAAGAAAATTAAACTCATGCTTTATAATTCTAATGAAAGCATTATGAAGAAAATTAGACTGAATGTCACTGTGATACACTTTAACTTTATATAAAGAAAAAAACCCATCCCTGTATATAAAACTTTTGTGAATTATAATATTAAAACTACAAATTTTAGGCCCTTAAAACAACAACAACAAAATTAATCAAAATTTTTTGTAAAAAGTTAAAAAAACAAATATTCTTAAAGAAAACTAAATTAAAAAGCAAAATTATCAAAATTTTTTTACTCCATTTCTTAAAAAAAAAACATAAATTTTTTAAGTTTTTTTTTTTATTTTTTCTACAAATTTTTCATTTAAAATGTTCTTTTTCAGTTGAAATGTATGTATATAAAAAAATTTAACCTAAAAAAAGCTCCAAAAATATTTTTAACTTAAAATTACTTAACAACAACAGGACCTTTAAAAGAAAATTAAGAAAAGCTTTAAGAAATTAAAGTTTTTCTTTAACCAACTGGACTAAACGATAAATAATGAAAGAAAACAGGCTTAAACTCTTAAAACTCCTGGCATTACTCTCAAGAAAGGGGTTTTTACAAAACTCTTTTTCAAATTACAATAATTTAACAAAAAAATAATAAATTTTTAATAATCAAAGGCTTGGAACTTGAAACTTGCCTAAAAAACCAAATCCAATTAAAAAAAAAAAGAAAATAATAAAAAACTTTGATAACTCTTTGATAACGGACCGCAATTTTGAACAAAATTCAAAATTTTTGCTAACTTTTGGCCATTTAGTTTAACTACAAAATAATAAAATTTAAATTTATTTTTATTTTCCACCAAACAAAACTTCACAAAATGAAATAATTAAAACAAAACAAACAATATACCTTAAAAAAATTTAAATAATTTTAAAAAAGAAAATTTTCTTTTTATAAAAAAAGAATATATTCTTTAAAATTATTTAAATTTAATTGACCAAAAACACATAACAAATTACCAAACAAAACAAACAAAAGCAAGAAATATTAACAAGTTATTTTTAAAATGTTTAAATTTTAAAAATTTAAAAAAACCACAACAACAAAACCATAAAACATATTAAACAATATGAATAAAATAAAAAATAAAACCTAACAAATCTACAATAGCCCAATTTATGAACCAAAAGTACAAATAATTTTTAACAAGATTTTAAAATTGCAGTCTGAAAGCCATAATATTATAAAAAACATAATTTAATAAAAAAATATATAAAACTAAATAACTTTATAATCAAACTACATAATATTAAAACAATTTTATAAAAAAAAACAGGCAAACTGAACTTAACAAAACAGTTTTTGATTAATACACCAAAATATTTATGGAAAAATAACCAAAATTAACATAAAAATTAAAAAAATGTCTGGTCGAATATAAATTATAGTAAAAAATCTAAAAAAAGAAACTAATAAAGTGGTGGATAGTTAGAACTTGTTTTAAATCAAATTTTATCTATTTCCAAAATTTTCAAAATAATTTTTACAAGACTTTGGACAAATTATCTTAAATTTCCAAAATTTTCAAATGAATTCATAATATCAGAGAAAATTATTATTTTTAAAATATTTTCTTTTTAAAAATTGCCAGAAACAAAAACCTAATACCTGATGCAACCAACAAGAAAACATTTTTAAACTTCGCTATTGAAAAGTACTATTTATATCGATTTATTCCTTTCATTATAAACAATTTAAATGGATTTATCTTTGAAAACAACAAAAACGCAGATAATTTTACTTCAAAATTAAATGTATACCTCAAAATATGCTTTAAAACCTTTTCACAACTCTTCCCCTTATTAATTTTTATAAAATTCCATCAATTTTACGTTAAAATCTCTAAAACAAACATTGTTTTATATAAGAAACCCCCATACCCACAATTTTCTAAAAAAATCACTTAACCATCCCTGCCATTAATCATTCACAATAATACATCAGCACATATAACGGTATTTTCTACCACAGCAAAGCAAAGCACGACATCAGCAACAACAATAACAAAACAATCAGTAATTGCCAAACAACGCCACAGATACGTATTAAAAGTGAAGCCTTTAAATAAATTTAAATATTTAAGAAAATATTCCGAAAAATAACAAGAAAATTATAGTAAAATGTTAAGAAAAGTATAGTGCATCGGGGAAAATAGAAATTTTAAGAAAACTTCCAAAG
The DNA here is from genome assembly GCF_015586225.1 of Lucilia sericata. NCBI lineage: Eukaryota > Metazoa > Arthropoda > Insecta > Diptera > Calliphoridae > Lucilia > Lucilia sericata. Next base: position 93,932 of record NW_023995357.1, on the reverse strand, counting down.
CAAAGTCTTAAAATATATAGGAACATTTGGAGGACTAAAAAGGCTTGTGGAAGACTAGTTTTTTTATATGAACTTTTTAAATAATTGCATTATTTCATGAAAAGAACTTTAGTAAAGTGTTATATTAGGTGTGTGTTCCAGTCAGACCGAAGTCTAAATTGTTCCAGCAGTATAATTGGCCAATAAAATTCAACAATTTAAAAAGGGGTAAGTAAGTCAGTCTTCTTTAAGGTTGTTTGCCAAAATTGTCTAGTATTTAGAGATTACAATTGTTCCCCAACAACAATAGTTTAATTAAGCCATTGTTGCCATCAAATGTTCAATTAAAATAATGTGCAATGTTAATGAATTTACTTCAAACCAAAAGGAGCAATTTTCAATCTACCAATAAGTTATTGCTACAGTTAGACATTTTGTACCTTTTAAGTTCCATGTAGTTCAGTTCTAGTTCTGTTCTAATTCTGTGCTTGTTCAGTTATTGTTCAGTTCTAGTTCAGATCTAGTGTTCTATTTCAGTTCTAGTTATGTTCTATTTCAGTTCTAGTTATGTTCTATTTTAGTTCTAGTTTGTGAATGTTCAGTTCTATGTAGTTCTAGTTAAGTTCTAGTTCTATTCTAGTTTTGTTCTAGTTCAGTTCTTGTTCAGTTCTAGTTCAGATCTAGTGTTCTAGTTCAGTTCTGGTACAGTTCTAGTTCAGTTTAGTTCAGTTTTGGTTCAGTTCTAGTTCAGTTCTAGTTCAGTTCTAGTTCAGTTCTAGTTCAGTTCTAGTTCAGTTCTAGTTCAGTTCTAGTTTAGTTCTTGTTCTGTTCTAGTTCTAGTTCAGTTCTAGTTCAGTTCTACTTCAGTTCTAGTTCAGTTCTAGGTAAGTTCTAGTTCAGTACTAGTTCAGTTTTAGTTCAGTTTTAGTTCAGTTCTAGTTTAGTTCTAGTTCAGTTCTAGTTCAGTTCTAGTTCAGTTCTAGTTCAGTTCTAGTTCAGTTCTAGTTCAATTCTAGTTCAGTTCTAGTTCAGTTCTAGTTCAGTTCTAGTTCAGTTCTAGTTCAGTTTTATTTCAGTTCTAGTTCAGTTCAAGGTCAGTTTTAGTTCAGTTCTAGTTCTGTTCTAGTTTAGTTCTAGTTAGATCTAGTTCAGTTCTAGTTCAGTTCTAGTTCAGTTCTAGTTCAGTTCTAGTTCAGTTCTAGTTCAGTTCTAGTTCAGTTCTAGTTCAGTTCTAGTTCAGTTCTAGTTCAGTTCTAGTTCAGTTCTAGTTCAGTAGTTCAGTTCTAGTTCAGTTCTAGTTCAGTTCTAGTTCAGTTCTAGTTTAGTTCTAGTTCAGTTCTAGTTCAGTTCTAGTTCAGTTCTAGTTCAGCTCTAGTTCAGTTCTAGTTCAGTTCTAGTTCAGTTCTAGTTCAGTTCTAGTTCAGTTCTAGTTCAGTTCTAGTTCAGTTCTAGTTCAGTTCTAGTTCAGTTCTAGTTCAGTCCTAGTTCAGTTCTAGTTTAGTTCTAGTTCAGTCTAGTTGAGTCTAGTTCAGTTCTAGTTTAGTTCAGTTCTTGTTCAGTTCAGTTCTAGTTCTAGATCAGTTCTAGATCAGTTCTAGTTTAGTTCTTGTTCAGTTCTAGTTAAGTTTTCTAGTTTAGTTCTAGTTCTACACCATTTCAAGTTTAAATTGAGAAAATACAAACTCATATTGAGAATTTCAATTTAAAATTTAGAAAATTCAAATTAAAGTTCAGAAATTTAAATTAATATTGAGAAAACCCCATTTGAAATTGAGAAATCCAAACTAATATAGAGAAATAATAAAATTAAATTAAGAAATGCAAATTCATATTGAGAAAAAACAAATTGAAATTCAGAATCCCAACATTATATTAAGAAATTACAAGTTGAAATTGAGAAACTAATAAATGAAAATGAGAAATTTAAAATTTGTATGAAAATATTTTTCTTATAAAATGTTTAAATAGGATATGGATTTAAAATAATATAAATTTCAATACAAAATTAGGCTTTCTTAATATCATTTTGTATTTTGTCAATTTCAATTCGTATTATCTCAATATTAATTTCGACTTCTCAATATCAATTGGTTTTTTCTCAATATTAAGTTGAAAATTCAAATTTCAATTTGTTTTTTCTTCATATCAATTTTGATTCCTAAATTTAATTTGGTATGTCTCAATATTAAATTGGATTTCTAAAATTCATTTTGGTGTTTCACAATATAACTTTTTATTTTCTCAAATTAAACTTGAAATGGTGTAGTTCAGTTCTAGTTCAGTTTTAGTTCAGATCTAGTTCTAGTTCAGTTCTAGATTAGTTCGTTTTCAGTTCTAGTTCAGTTCTAATTCAATTCTAATTGAGTTCTAGTTCGGTTGGCTCATTGGTTCTACATTTTAAATAGAAGTTTGTTAAACTTTTTCTTTGCTGGATAAAAACAAAAATTGGTATAAAATGGCGCCACTGAAAATAAATTGGAAATTTTAATAATTTAGTGAATTTGATAGCAAATTCACTAAAAATTTTAATTATTATGGATCTTTCTGGTAACAAATGTTAGCGTCTAGAGAACAACTAATGTAGTTGACTTTATCATTCTCAAATCTTTGTTTCAACTAAACACCATTTTATTAATTTCTTATAAAACAAAAATCAAATAATGAAAACACGCAAAAATCCTTTCTTCTTTTAAATAAAAACAAAAACTAATAAAAAAAAACAAAATATTTAAATGAAAAAAAATATAAAACAAGTATACGTATTTAGTGTTTAGAAAAACTCATAAAAATAAAACAAAATTCTTTTTTGTATTATTTATTATTTATAAATTTTACTTTTAATTAAACATCCGGCTACAAAACCAAATTACAAATTCAATTTGCCTAAACAAACAATAAAACTGATGAAAACAAATATAATTAAATAAAAAATGAAAAAAATAAGAAAATGGAAACTCAAAAAATCAATAAAATAGCCGCTTTCTGCAATAGTGATAATAGTTTTTAAGTCAACAAAATGAAAATAAGAAAAAATAAAACAACAAGCCAATTCAGTTAAATTAATTTAAAAATATGAACAAATATTATTATTATTATAATTATTATTATAAAACCGAGAAAGAAATTTCAACAATAGAGCAGTAGTAATTAAATTTAATAAAAAAAAAAATAAAAACAGTATTAAGATTTTAAGTAATAAATATTTAAATGTTTATTTCTTAAAATAACATTAAAAGCAAAAGATGAAAATAAAACCTAAGAGTCTAACAACAAATATTAACATTAAATTTAGTTGAAATCATTTTTATTTTTGTTTTTATTTCAAAACAAATATTTTGTCTTGTAACATAATGAAAAAAAATTGTAACACACATTTTTTACATTTTAAAAATTTAATAATTTAATTATAAACTACTAATTATTATTAACAAAATACCAAAAACACATATTAATTAAAACATAAAAAAAATCATAAGTGTTGTAATGATTAAACATTTAACAAACAAAATATTTAATTTAAAATTAAAAAAAAAAATAGTAAAATGTTTAATTGAAAAGTACTAAAACAAAAATTACAGAATTTGATAACATTAACTGATGGTAAATCTATCAAAAATACAACAACCCTGAGAAATAGGAAAAAAAGTTTCAAACTTGAAAAAAGAAGAAATGTTTCTATTTATTACACAAAAAAATCTCTCTTAAAACAAAATAATTTATTTTTTAAAAAAACAACAATAGCCTCATTAGCCATAGTAAACAAAACAAACCAAAAAGTTAAACAAAATTTAATTTGAAAATATGCAAAAGCCCAAACCCAACTCGGGTTAAACAAACAACTCTTAAGGATTTTTTCTTTTTTTTTACAAATAATTTATTTTAAACTCTAAGGTCATGGTTTACAGTATCATCTCTAAGGGTGGAAATTATTCTAAAGTTTTCTTCCCCACGTTCAGTTGTAGTTAAGTTCCAGTTCAGTTCTAATTCAGTTCTAGTTCAGTTCTAGTTCAGTTCTAGTTCTAGTTCAGTTCTAGTTCAGTTCTAGTTCAGTTCTAGTTCAGTTCTAGTTCAGTTCAGTTCTAGTCCAGTTCTAGTTCAGTTCTAGTTCAGTTCTAGTTCAGTTCTAGTTCAGTTCTAGTTCAGTTCTAGTTCAGTTCTTGTTCAGTTCTAGTTCAGTTCTAGTTCAGTTCTAGTTCAGTTCTAGTTCAGTTCTAGTTCAGTTCTAGTTCAGTTCTAGTTCAGTTCTAGTTCAGTTCTAGTTCAGTTCTAGTTCAGTTCTAGTTCAGTTCTAGTTCAGTTCTAGTTCAGTTCTAGTTCTAGTTCAGTTCTAGTTCAGTTCTAGTTCAGTTCTAGTTCAGTTCTATTTCAGTTCTAGTTCAGTTCTATTTCAGTTTTAGTTCAGTTCTAGTTCAGTTCTGGTTCAGTTCTGGTTCAGTTCTAGTTCAGTTCTAGATCAGCTCTCGTTCAGTTCTAGTTAAGTTCTAGTTCAGTTCTAGTTCAGTTCTAGTTCAGTGCTTGTTCAGTTCTAGTTCAGTTCTAGTTCAGTTCTAGTTCAGTTCTTGTTCAGTTCTAGTTCAGTTCTAGTTCAGTTCTAGTTCAGTTCTAGTTCAGTTCTAGTTCAGTTCTAGTTCAGTTCTAGTTCAGTTCTAGTTCAGTTGTAATTCAGTTCTAGTTCAGTTCTAGTTCAGTTCTAGTTCAGTTCTAGTTCACTTCTAGTTCAGTTCTAGTTCAGTTCTAGTTCAGTTCTAGTTCAGTTCTACTTCACTTCTAGTTCAGTTCTAGTTCAGTTCTAGTTCAGTTCTAGTTCAGTTCTAGTTCAGTTCTAGTTCAGTTCTAGTTCAGTTCTAGTTCAGTTCTAGTTCAGTTCTAGTTCAGTTCTAGTTCAGTTCTAGTTCAGTTCTAGTTCAGTTCTAGTTCAGTTCTAGTTCAGTTCTAGTTCAGTTCTAGTTCAGTTCTAGTTCAGTTCTAGTTCAGTTCTAGTTCAGTTCTAGTTCAGTTCTAGTTCAGTTCTAGTTCAGTTCTAGTTCAGTTCTAGTTCAGTTCTAGTTCAGTTCTAGTTCAGTTCTAGTTCAGTTCTAGTTCAGTTCTAGTTCAGTTCTAGTTCAGTTCTAGTTCAGTTCTAGTTCAGTTCTAGTTCAGTTCTAGTTCAGTTCTAGTTCAGTTCTAGTCAGCTCTAGTTCAGTTCTAGTTCAGTTCTAGTTCAGTTGTAATTCAGTTCTAGTTCAGTTCAGTTCAGTTCAAGTTCAGTTCTAGTTCAGTTCTAGTTCAGTTCTAGTTCAGTTCTAGTTCAGTTCTAGTTCAGTTCTAGTTCAGTTCTAGTTCAGTTCTAGTTCAGTTCTAGTTCAGTTCTAGTTTAGTTCTAGTTCAGTTCTAGTTCAGTTCTAGTACAGTTCTAGTTCACTTCTAGTTCACTTCTAGTTCAGTTCTAGTTCAGTTCTAGTTCAGTACTAGTTCAGTTCTAGTTCTAGATCTGTTCTAGTTCAGTTCGATTTCAGTTTTAATCCAGTTCTGTTCTAGTTCTATCCCTAAGGGAGAAGGTTATAATTTCCACCCTTAGAGAAGAGTTCAAATTTTATTCCTTAAGAGAGGAGTTTAAGCTTTAGAACTTTAAAACCGCCGGCCGCCCCTTAATTCTTTAAATTTATTTTAGTTTTCTATAATCAAAATAAGGTTCCTTGTAACTTAATAATAATAATGCAATATTTATATATAAAAACTTTATCAGAAACAAGAAAAATATAGTTAATATTTATTAAAATAAATGTATAAAATAATATTATTTTTATTTATTTATAAAACTATTATTTATTTTAAATACATTTTTTTGTTAAACAATAAAATATTTTAACTTTATTAAACACAAGCGCCTATTAACAGAATTAAAAACAAAACATAAAATAAAACCAAAGTGTAAAACCATAACAAATATGAAAATAAAGAAGAAACGTAATAAAACTAGTTTTTATTTATAAACAATTCTACACAACTCATATAAATAAAATAGTTTATAAAAAAACCCCCAACAACAAAAGCCAATTGTTAAAACAATAATAAAATCTTTAAAAGTTTATTAAAATATATTGAAATAGTTAAAAAAAAATAAACAAGAAAATAAGCAATTTACCTTAAAATATATTATTAATTAAACTTAAAATGTAATATAAACAATAGAACGAAAGAAGAAGCAAAAGAAAAACGTATAATATTTAAAATGAATATCGCTATTCTACCTCGATATTTATTATAAAAAATATATTATTTAATTAATTTTAAAAATAGTTTAGTTTTTTTGAATTTTAAAATATAATTTTAGTTATTTGATTTTATTTTAAGTTTTAAATTTAAGTTACCCAACTCTGTGAAAGAAAAAGTGCTGCCAAGTTTTTGTGTAAGCATATGTACATAAACAGTGTGGACAACACATGCATTAAAAGAAAAACGCTGACCAGTAACAAATAACAAACTTAATGCCTTCAATAATGTACAAAATTGTCATTATATAATCTTTGGACCAGTTTCACCTTGACTGGATCAACCATATGTTTTAACTATTCTATAAACAAATTACGAAATTACGGAATACCACAGGGCGTTGGTAACAACAATTATTAGACTCTTAGGGATTTGAACTGATGAAAGATATAGATCAGTCTGTTACGCAATATTTCGTAGGCTATATATACATACATACGTCTTTATTTAGTTCCAGAAAGTAGCTCAGAGTTTCGTGATTCTCTCTTGAATCCATTTAGAATTATATTGGATCCCCCTAAGATACATGAAAAGTAAAAAAGGGCTCCCGGAATAAAGCGTTTGTACCTGAAAGATGTGACAAAAATGTCTTGTTAAATATATATTAATTGTAGCAACAGAATTCGCATTTGAAAATGTATGTGTTTATAGCCCTAGCGACAGCTTGGCTGTCAATGTATATTTGAATACTAAGTCTATGTACATATGTCATGGAATCTAAGCCAATTTGCTGCCTGTTTTATGACTGACTGTTCATCCTACAGAACACTATACTTTCATTGCATTGGGCCCTAGATAGAAATCCACATTATCCTTAGTTTTAGAGTCGTTAGTGTAAATTTTTTACGATCACTCAATGGAGTATTTATTCCATTTCATTTGAATTGTATTAAATCATTACGTAAATCCAGGTTTGGAGATGACCCAGTCATATGCCACGCACTAATGACCTTAAATTTAGTTGCAGAGTTGAGGTCAACTTTATGTGCAATTTGATCAAGGAGTGACCATTATGCTTAAAGCTGAGGTCCGAATTATGCTTTAGAACTTTATTCAGAGACTATCTTTTCGCACGACTTTCCGCGCCATATTGCACTCCAAGCTTAACTTTCAGATATTTTGAACTATCAAACCTTTTTTCGTAAAGAACTCAAGTTGATTCATTGTCGTATAAACACCTCGTTTGCTTCTGGTACTTTAGGAACTGATTTAAGTGCAATTTACCTTCTCTGCGATATGGTATCTTAGCATTTCTCAGGTACCACCATTGATATATCATACGCAGATGCGATAAAATCAAAACCTAAATACTTAAATTCCATGAGAAGCTTTACATGACCATGTTGTGCAATTCTGTCCATAGACCTATAGGTCCACTTAGAATATAAATTTAATTGAGTATCATTACAGACTAGTCCATGGACTAGGCAATACATTAGTCCATAGACTAGTGAACAGGGTAATCCATAGACTAATCCACAGACAAATCAAAAGACTAGTCCACAGAATATTTGTCCACATACCAATCAAAAGGCTAGTCAGTATACTTCTACTCGGACTATACAATATACTAGTCAATGGTCTTGTTAAAAGTCTAGTCCATAGACCAATCAACACACTAATCAATATACTTCTCCTCAGACTAGTCAATATACTAGGCAACAGGCTAGTCAATAGACTTGTTCAAAATCTAGTCCATAGACCAATTAACACACTAAATCGCAGACCAGTCAAAGTATAGTTAACTGATCAATTCTTAGACTAGTCAACAGAATAGTCTATAGACTAGTCAACAGAATAGTCCATTAACTGGTCAACAGAATAGTCCATAGACCAGTCAACAGATTAGTCAGTACTTTTCCTCAGAATAGTCAATATACAGGCTAGTCAAAAGACTTGTTCATAGTCTAGGTCATAGACTTGTTCAAAATCTAGTCCATAGACCAATTAACACACTAAATCGCAGACCAGTCAACAGAATAGCAAACTGACCAATTCTTAGACTAGTCAACAGAATAGTCCATAGACTAGTCAAGAGAATAGTTCATAGACTAGTCAAAAGGCTAATACATAGACTAATCCACAGACAAATCTATAGACTAGTCCACACACTACTTTATAGACTGGTCCATAGACAGTAAGTATACTTCTCCACAGACTAGTCAATAGACTTATCCATAGTCTAATCCATAGAACAGTCAACACTCTAGTCAATATACTTGCCCACAGACCAGTCAATAGACTAGTCCACTAAGATTAGTCAATAGACTTTTCCAAAGTCTAGTCCAAAGACCAGTCAATATAATTTTCCACAGACTATTCAATGGACTTGTCCATATACCAGTCAACAGACTAGTCCACAGATTAGTGAATATAATTGTCAACAAACTTGTCTATTGACCAGTCAACGGACTAGTCAATATACTTTCCCACCGACTAATCAACAAGCTAGTCAATTCTTCACAAACTTGTCATTATACTAGTCAATAGACTTGTCCATAGAACTGTCAACACAACAGACTTCCCCACAGACCAGTCAATAGACTTTCCCAAAGTCTAGTGTATAGACCAGTTAAAGCAATAGTCAATATAATTGTCTAAAGACTAGTTAACAGGCTATTCAATAGTCTAGTTTATAGACCAGTCAACACACAAATCGATATATGTATTGTCCGCAGACTAGTCAATAGACTTGTCCCTAGTCTAGTCCATAGATAAGTCAAGGGAATAGTCATTATAATTGTTCACAGACTAGTTAATAGACCAGTCAAAGGAATAGTCAATATAATTGTTCACAGACTAATCAATAGACTTGTTCTTAGTCCATAGAACTGACTAGTCAATAGATTTGTCCTTAATAATGTCCATAGACCAGACAACAGACTAGTCAATAGACTTGTCCTTAGTAATATCTATATACTAGTCAATAGACTTGTCCGTAGTCTACCAGTCAATAGGCTAGTTTGAAGACTACTACTCAGTAAACTGTGAAATCCTAAAAAAGTACTATTTTTGAACAAATTTAGTACCAATATAATTTTTCCATATGTTATTCACATGCAACTACATATGATCGCAAATAGGACGCTAAATATCGCTATATAAGTAAATGAACTGTTAGATTATTATTACTTTCACAACGAAACTTGGTAACACTTTTCCAAACAGTGGGTTAAAGCTGCTAAAAAGAGCAGAAACATATAATTTTATTATTTAAATTAAATTGGTTGTTCCTATATAAATATAATTAAATATAAACTCCTTAAGATTTCTAATCTATAAAGAGATGATATTTTCAAAATAAATTTTGTTTAACTTAACAAATCAAATCAACAATGTGCCCATAGAACCATAAAACAAACAACAAATTTTTTCCGTTAAAATAACAAATTTTTTTACAGATTTTTTTATTGCCATAGAAATATTATATACAATATACACAACAAGAAATATTATTAACAAAAATAAAATAAAAAATAATAATTTATAAAAATAAAAAAATAAATGTTTTACAATCAACAATATGAAAATATATAAATAAAATGAATAAAACCATAGTTAAATGAAAAAAATAAAATAAAAGAAGAAATAGTTAAAAGAAAGAAAACCACAACAAAAACTCAACAAAAAAAAAATAGTAAAATTAAAAGAAAAATAACAAAAAACCAAAAAATTTCAATAAAAAAAAAACTGAAATAAACAAAGATTTTTTTAAGTTTGTTTTTGTTTGTTTTAAAAAAAATACACTGAAAAAAACATAATTTGTGTTAATTTTAAGATTTAAATAATTATAAAGGAATAAAACTAAATATATAATAATATTTAATAACAATTTAAAAAGAAAACTAAACTTTTTCTCTAAAAAGGAAAAAGAGAAAAAAATATGCAATAACAAAATGAAAACCAAACCATAGAATAAAATAATAAAATAAAACAGTGAATTTGTTATATTTTTGTTTTTTAAAAACAATATCAATTGACAGGGATTATATGAAAATATAAAAACAGTAAAAAAAAAAATAACTTAAAAAGAAAAAATACAATAGTAACAAATTAAATGAATTATTATTTTTTGTTTTATTTTTTAATATAATTTTAATTAAGTTTTTTTTTTTTTTTAACTAAAACCTAAAAAAATAGCAAAAAGTTTTTTTTAAATTTAAAATAATTTATTTAATTAAGTTTTAAAACATAAAACATTTGCTTTTAAACAAAAAAAACTTTGTTAAAATCAAATTTTTTAAAAGAAATTTTAACAAAGTTTTGGCTACAATTCCAGCAAAAATTGTACTAATAAGGAAATTTTTTTATTAAAAACAAAAACAAAAATCCTATTTAGTGTATATAATTTTTAAATATTTAATTTTTAGTAAAAAAAAATCCTTTAAAAATTTATGTTATAACCTAACCTAACATAACCTTTCTCAAACTCCCACGCCCCTTCCCCCCCAAAACCACAAATCAAAGTAATTTTAAATAAAAAATAATTGTATAAAAAAAAGCCACAAAGCAAATATTTAATTGATAAATTAAAAAATAAAATAAAACATTAAAACCACAGCAAATAGTACCATGATTACATTAAAATAAATATATATATCATTAACAAAAAATATATATATTTATTTAAATATAAATATTAAATATAAAAAAATATATATTCATATAAAATAATTGTTTTAAATACAGTTTTATTTGTACTTTAATAATAATTACAGCCTTAAAAGGAAATAGTTTTAATAATAAATTATACTGGTCACCCCCCCCCCCCCCAAATTCCTTTAACACCACGCCCCTTTTTACTTACCTCCCCCCTCCCTAACTAACTAGTTTTAATATTTTTTCTTCAGGCTCAAATTCGAGTCGCAAGTTCTTTTATATATTTTAAATATTTTATTTTATATTTTTTGTTAAAAAAAAACAACAACAACCAATCACATATGAACCCTTAAACACACAAACAAAAATCAAATCTTAACTATATTTATCTATATATATATATTTCTTACATATCCCTTCTCAAAGTAGCTCCTAAACAATATCAAAAAAAATCATATTTATTTTATATAATAGTTATTAATTTGTTAATTTAAACAATATTTTATGTTTAATCATGTTTTCTTTGTTTTTTTTAATTATAAACAATTTATATAAATGCTATATAAATAAATAATATTTTCATTATCAGAAAGTGAGACAAATTGAAGAAAATTTAAATATAACCAAAAACACTTTTCGTTATTTTTTTAAAAAAGCCTAGACCACCACCAACTGTGTGACAGTGACTGGTTAGGGAGAAGGTTAAAATGGAAGGAAAAAAATACACTTCGACCGATTTCGGGCCTATTGTGGGCTCAATTTAATGATATATGTGGATCTCTAATCTCCACGAAAGCTTAGCAATGACAAAGAACTGATAGAGTGTTTCATTAAACGCTTCTCATTCCCTACTTTCGTCTGAATGCGTCCAATTATTCATCTGAGGAAGCTTGATCTCTTTTAAGTCCTACCCTCCGTTCTGCAAAAAATAAACCTAAACCGATTGTGAGCCTGCCTGTTGTTCCCTGTGAAAGGAATTATTAATTTCCCGATCGAGCGTTTCATTGTTCTCTCTGCATGCTCTACATTCGTCTGAATACGTCCAATTATCCATCTGAGGAAACTTGTCGTCTTGATCTCTTTAAAGTCCTACCCAGCGTTTAGCAAAAAATACACCTAAGCTGATTGCGAGCCTACTGTGCCCTGTGAAAGGTATTATCGATTTTCCGATCGAGCATTTCATTGTTCTCTCTAATTATCCATCATACTAACCACGTACTTTTTTCATTCTGAGGAAGTTTCTCGTCCAGATCTTGTTGAAGCTCTACCTACCGTTCAGTTAAAAATTCACCTCGGCCGCTTTTCTTTCATTGGAAAGTGTTGGAGAAAATACCTTTTTTTTTCAAGGAAACTCAGTTTCCTGCTTATAGTTCAGTGTTAATGAGGGATCGTCCAATATCAACGAAAGCCCGGTAATGACTGACTCTATATTCGTCTGAATCCGTTCGTCTCATTATTCATCATACTTACCCCGAACTTTTTTCACTCAATGCACGCTTCTCATCTTGATCTTGTTAAGGTATACCCACCGTTCCGTTAAAAATATATCTAGACCGCCTATAGGCCTGCTGTCTGCCCCAATTTCATGGAAAATTTTGATGAAAATATCTTTTGTAATGATCGGAGATTCTTACCCCAATATTTTTTCACTCTGAGGAAGCTTTTCGTCTTGATCTTGTACAGGTATACCCATCGTTCCGTTAAAAATATACCTGGTATATGGTCCTGCTGTCTGTCCCAATTTTAGAAAATGTTCTTGATAATACTTTGTAGCGTTCTGTGAATGAAATTATCAATAAATGTTCAGAAACTCAGTTTCCTGCTGGTAGTTCCTAAGAATTTTTCAATAAGTGTTAATGAGGGATCTGCAATATCATTGGAATCCCATCGCCCTCTTCGCATGCTCTATTTTCGTCTGTATGCGTTCATCCAATTATACATCATATTAACTACTTACTTATTCGTTATGAGAAAGCTTCACGTCCTGATCTCTTTGGGGTCCTACCCACCGTTCCGTTGATCCCAGTGGTCTTATGGGATTCTTCTGTAAATGATTATAGCAACAATATTAGCTTTTTATTGCGTTATCATTGTGTTGCCTGTTTTTAAAATTTAGCCCTTGAACGGGTTTGCTACATTCTCTTTATAGCAGAAACATTTGCTATTTTATTGCCAATTAACATAGTTTAGCCTAGTACCTATATAATGGAGATCTTTCCACTGATCTTGCAAAATGTTCACTCAATTGATATGGATTCCACAAACCGCTGTATCTAACATGATCGACTTCTGACAGTTTCTTCCTCGAACCTTTGTCTTTGTTCGACGAATGGGCGACAAAAGAAACTGATCCCACTAAACTTGCGAAAAGTTGAGCCATAAAGACTAGAAAGCTGCCTTAGATACCCTTAACTGAGATTAAGTATTTGTAGCATTGTGACCTCGATTAAGTAGACGGACACTACCGGCGTTACTAAGGAGTCGGTGAACTGTCTGGGCTGAACAACGAACATTACAAGAATTAAACTTTTACCGGACTGGAAAGGGGAAGTTGCTCATGGTGATCTCTGTGAGAAAGACAAAGACGGGTAGTTCAACGAAAGTGAGAACTGATCGCATGAGCTCGATCGATTAAACTTTGCGAAGGGAATGGAAAATGACGATCCGATTGGGGAATACCAACAAGACTCAAAGCCCTTGTTTTATATAGATTTAGATAATTTGTATTAATATTTTTCATAACATTTTAATCCCTCCTGACCCACTGTTCACACACAGTTACACTGCAAGAAATAACCATTCTGCATAAATTTTTTTTAATTCTCTATAAAAAAAGTTTTTCGTTTAAACAAAATGTTCTTTTATTTAATTTCCAAAAAAAAAAAAAACAATAGCATTAATAAACACAACAACAACAACAAAAAACAACTGCAAATAATAGTACAATAATTGAAAAATACAAAACAAAAATAAAAATTATAACAAAACTGATTTTTTTCTTTAATAACAATAAACAATAAAATTTATTTTTACAAAACTACAAACCTACAAACAAACAATAGCCAAGCTACAACAAAACCAAATAAAATATTGCAAAGAATTTTTTACAATATATTTTTTTACAGATTGATACAACTTTACTACAAATCAAATTAAATCAAAAAACCGAAATAACGAAACCATATACAAAACAATAGAATTTTTACAGTGAAAACAAAAAGAAATAGACCATATATACAAAACTTTAGTTGTAAATAAAAGAAAAATTGTATATATATATTTTTTTTAAATATAAATTTTCTTTTATTTACAACTCTTGTACCAAACAGTTGCCTCTTAATTTTATTTTTTAATTTTCTATTGAAAATATACAAACTACAATAAAAACAAAAATAAAAAGAAAAAACCATATTGACAAAAAAAAATCAAATAAAATAAAACAATAAATTTTATATTACAAGAATTACAGTATCAAGTAAAAACAATTGATTGATTAATTGACAACACTAACTCAAATCTCACTTTACTGGTAAATTGTACCCACAGGTATGGAAAATGGACATTACGAAATTGTACTAAATTTTAACAAATGTTTCCAAGTTTTTTTTCTCTTCATTAGTCTATTAACTAGTTTATGGATTAGTCCAGTGACAGAGGTATGGAATAGTTTTTAGATTAGTCTATGGACTAGACTATATGCTAGTCTAATGACTAATCTAGTGACTAGTCTATGGACTAGTCTATGGACTAGTCTATGGACTAGTCTATGGACTAGTCTATGGACTAGTCTATGGACTAGTCTAATGACTAGTCTATGGACTAGTCTTTGGACTAGTCTGTGGACTAGTCTGTTGACTAGTCTATTGACTAGTCTGTTGACTAGTCTATTGACTAGTCTGTTGACTAGTCTGTTGACTAGTCTGTGGACTAGTCTGTTGACTAGTCTGTGGACTAGTCTGTTGACTAGTCTATTGACTAGTCTGTTGACTAGTCTATTGACTAGTCTGTTGACTAGTCTATTGACTAGTCTGTTGACTAGGCTATCGACTAGTCTGTTGACTAGGCTATCGACTAGTCTGTTGACTAGTCTGTTGAATAGTCTGTTGACTAGTCTGTGGACTAATTTATGGACTAGTCTGTTGACTAGTCTATGGACTAATCTGTTAACTAGTCTATGGACTAATCTGTTAACTAGTCTATGGACTAGTCTGTTTACTAGTCTATGGACTAGTCTGTTGACTTGTCTATGGACTAGTCTGTTGACTTGTCTATGGACTAGTCTGTTGACTTGTCTATGGACTAGTCTGTTGACTAGTTAGTTGACTTGTCTATGGACTAGTCTGTTGACTAGTCTATGGACTAGTCTGTTGACTAGTTTATGGACTAGCCTGTTGACTAGTCTATGGATTAGCCTGTTGACTAGTCTGTTAACTAGTCTATGGACTAATCTGTTAACTAGTCTATAGACTAGTCTATGGACTAATCTGTTAACAAGTCTGTTGACTTGTCTATGGACTAGTCTGTTGACTAGTCTATGGACTAGTCTGCTGACTAGTCTGTGGACTAATCTGTTGACTAGTCTATGGACTATCCTGTTGACTAGTCTATGGACTAGTCTGTTGACTATGGACTATGTGAGTCTATGGACTAATCTGTTGACTAGTATATGGACTAGTCTGATGACTAGTTCTTGGACCAGTCTGTTGACTTGTCTATGGACTAGTCTGTTGACTAGTCTATGGACTAGTCTGTTGACTAGTCTATGGACTAGTCTGTTGAGTAGTCTATGGAATAGTGTGTTGACTAGTCTATGGACTAGACTATTGACTAGTTTGTGAACTAGTCTATGGACTAGTCCGTTTATAAGTCTATGGTCTAATCTGTTGTCTCGTCTATGGTCTAGTCTGTTTTCTCGTCTATGGACTAGTCTGTTGACTCGTCTATGGAGTAGTCTGTTGACTCGTCTATAGACTAGTCTATGGACTAGTCAGTTGACTAATCTATGGACTAGTCTGTTGACTAATCTATGGATTATTCTGTTGACGAATCTATGGGCTAATCTGTTGGATAGACTATTGCCTAGTCTGTTGACTAGTCTATGGATTAGTCTATGAACTAGTCTGTTGACTAGTCTGTGAACTAGTATGTTTACTAGTCTATGGACAAGTCTGTTGACTAGTCTATTGACTTGTCTTTGGACGAGTCTGTTGAATAGTCTATGGACTAGTCTGTTGACTAGGTTATGGAGTAGTCTTTTAACTAGTCTGTTGATTGGTCTATAGAATAGTCTGTTGACTAGTCAATGGACTAGACTATTGACTAGTTTGTGAACTAGTCTATGGACTAGTCTGCTAACTAATCTGTTCACTAATCTATGGACTGTTGACTAGTCTATATACTAGTCTGTTGACTTGTCTATGGACTAGTCTATGGATTTGTCTGTTGACTAGTCTCTTGACTAGTCTATGGACTAGTCTATGGACTAGCCTGTTGATTAGTCTGTGAATTAGTCTATGGACTAGACTATTGACTAATCTATTGACTAGTTTGTGAACTAGTCTATGGACTAGTCTCTGAACTAGTCTGTTGACTATTCTATGGACAAGTCTGTTGACTAGTCTATGGACAAGACTTCTGCCTAATCTATTAACTAGTTTGTGAACTAGTCTATAGACTATGGACTACTCTGTTGACTAGTCTATTTAATGGAATAGTTCATGGAGTAGTCTATTGATAAGGCTATGGAATAAACCATTTACTGTTTATTGACTAGTCCAGGAACAAGTTGTATTGAATAGTCTAGGGTCTAGTCTATGAACTAGACTACTAACTAGTAAAAGTAGTTAATCTACTTTCTTTCTTCGAGGTGAAAAAGGACAATAGTATTAAATTTTCCACAACTGAATTGTACTACAAATGCAAAATAAGTATTTAAAACAAAAACCGAAAAACAACATTAACAATTTTCATTAAAAATAACAACAAATCATTAACAACAACAACAAGCTTTCTGGTTCAAAATCAAAAACAAAACTTTAAAACCAAACAATAGTTCAGGCTGATAAGAAAAAAACAAATTTTCAAAATTTTCTTTAGTTTTTTAAATTAAGAAATTTTAGGTTTTTTATTTATTAATTTAAGTAAAAAATATTTTTTATTATTTATATTTAATTTTATAAAAAAAATCTAAACCAATTTTAAGTTCTGTTTTTGTAAAAGCAAATTTTCTAATTTCCATAAAATAACAACAACAATTTCAAAATTACAACAAACTCAAAAAAACCCCCCAAAAACTAAAACAAAAAAAAATCAAGCAAAAATTTAACAAATTCAAGGCATAAACAAATATATAATAACAAACAATTTATATGTTTGTTATAAACAAAAATATTAACAACAACACTGGCATAAATATTTCAAAAAATAAATCTAAACAAAAATACCCAAAACCGGCAAAAATATTTCCATAAAAATTACTAAAAAAAAAACCAAAACATTTTCCAAAATGCAAAAAAATTAAAAAAACATTTATAATAAAATATAAAATTATAAACAAAAATTATATAAAATTTTAACCACCCTTAAGAAAAAACCAAAAAAAAAAATTATAATTCTCATTTAAATATTAAGATTTATACTTATTAGACATTAAACTCCAAACCAAAATAATGGTATTAAAAAGTAAAAGTTAAAAAAAAAAACAAAAAATACATTTTAAATTTAAGCTTACAAAATTTCAAAACTTTTGGTCTTGAAAAAAAAAACCCAGAAAAATACCCAAATTACTTACACTTTAACACTAAACACTTTTATTAAAACAAAAAAATATTTAGGTTTAACAAACTCTCTCTCTCTCTCTAACCAACAAAATGATGACTTATGTCTAAAAACAAAAGAAAAAAACATTTTTAATATGAAAAAGAAAAATATAAACAAAATTAAGAAGGGTTAACTGATACCCCATCATTTGCAAAGTTTGCAACACTGTGTGAAAAGGGGCGTTAAAACAAGGCGTTAACTTTAGAGTGAAATAAAAAAGTAAAACTTCAAAATCGTTTAAGCTTTAAACTTTTGATATGATAAAAGCTTTCAAAATGTAAAATGAATCAATTTCATTCCATTTTAACCATCAAACTTTAACATATTCAGATTCCAGCCAGGTATAATACTTTTTTTTCTAGCGAATATCTTAGAGCTTTTGGTCACATTATAGTTCTATCAATTTGGGGATCGTGTGTTCGAATCCCATCAGACTCTGTCGTCTGATACACATAACCAGCTTAAGGTCATGTTCTGTAATTTATATTATAACAAAATTTCAAACAATTTAAAAACTTCTCTGAATGTTGTACAAATTTCGATCCGATCATAAATTCGTTCTACATCGATCACAGGGCAATGGAATATAAGCTTTCAATTTAAAACTTAGCATCTCGTTATCTGAGATGCCACTACAATCTCTCATTTGAACTTCTAGATATCAAAACTTTATTTTGAATTTTCTTCAAATGATGCGATTACAAATTCCTTTAACTTTGATCGCTGGGTAGTGGACAATAGGCTTTCATTTGACATCTTTGAAACATTGGAAACTTAGCATCTCTTATTAATGTTCAGATTATGTTACCACGATCTTTTATATGATCATCTACATATCAAAACTTTATTGAATGTCCTCCAAATTACAGATCCAGATTTTACTCCTTTATCTAGAGTAAGTTTCTATAGGAAAACTTGCTTTAGTCAAGATTAAGTTTCTATAGGAAAACTTGCTCTAGTCTAGAGTAAGTTTCCATAGGAAAACCTGCTCTAGTCTAGAGTAAGCTTCTATAGGAAAACTTGCTCTAGTCTAGAGTAAGTTCCTATAGGAAAACCTGCTCTAGTCTAGACTAAGTTTCTATAGGAAAACTTGCTCTAGTCTAGAGTAAGTTTCTATAAGAAAACTTGCTCTAATCAAGAGTAAGTTTCTATAGGAAAACTTGCTCTAGTCTAGAGTAAGTTTCTGTAGAAAAAAGTGCCCTAGTCTAGTGTAAGTTCCTATAGAAAAACTTGCTCTAGTCTAGAGTAAGTTTCTATAAGAAAACTTGCTCTAATCTAGATTAAGTTTCTATAGGAAAACTTGCTCTAGTCTAGAGTAAGTTTCTATAGGAAAACTTGCTCTTGCGTAGAATAAGTTTCTATAGGAAAACTTGCTCTAGTCAAGAGTAAGTTTCTATAGGAAATTTTGTTATAGTCTAGAGTAAGTTTCTATAGGATAATTTGTAATAGTCTAGAGTAAGTTTCTATAGAAAAACTTGCTCTAGTCTAGAGTAAATTTCTATAATAAAACTTGCTCTAGTCTAGAGTAAGTTTCTATAATAAAACTTGCTCTAGTCTAGAGTAAGTTTCTATTGGAAAACCAGCTTTAGTCTAGTCTATAAGAAAACTTGCTCTAATCTAGATTAAGTTTCTATAGGAAAACTTGCTCTAGTCTAGAGTAAGTTTCTATAGGAAAACTTGCTCTTGCGTAGAATAAGTTTCTATAGGAAAACTTGGTCTAGTCAAGAGTAAGTTTCTATAGGAAATTTTGTTATAGTCTAGAGTAAGTTTCTATAGGATAATTTGTAATAGTCTAGAGTAAGTTTCTATAGAAAAACTTGCTCTAGTCTAGAGTAAGTTTCTATAATAAAACTTGCTCTAGTCTAGAGTAAGTTTCTATTGGAAAACTAGCTTTAGTCTAGAGTAATTTTCTTTAGGAAATTATGCTCTTGTCTAGAGTAACTTTCTATAGGAAGTTATGGTCTAGTCTAGAGTAAGTCTCTATAGGAAGTTATGGTCTAGTCTAGAGTAAGTTTCTATAGGAAGATATGGTCTAGTCTAGAGTAAGTTTCTATAGGAAAACTTGCTCAAGTCTAGAGTAAGTTTCTATAGGAAGTTATGCTTTATACTTGAATAAGTTTCTATAGGAAATTATGATCTAGTTTAGAGTAAGTTTCTATAGAAAAACTTGTTCCTGTGTAGAGTATGTTTCCATAGGAAAACTTGCTCTTGAGTAGAGTAAGTTTCTATAGGAAATTATGCTCTAGTTTAGAGTATGTTTCTATAGGAAAACTTGCTCTAGTCTAGAGTAAGTTTCTGTAAGAAAACTTGCTCTAATCTAGAGTAAGTTTCTATGGGAAAACTTGTTCTTGTGTAGAGTAAGTTTCTATAGGAAAACTTGCTCTTGTGTAGAGTAAGTTTCTACAGGAAAACTTGCTCTTGCGTAGAGTAAGTTTCTATAGGAAATTATGCTCTAGTTTAGAGTAAGTTTCTATAGGATAATTTTGCTATAGTCTAGAGCAACGGTTCCCAAATGGGGGTCCGCGGACCCCTAGTGGTCCGTAGTAAAATCCTAGGGGGTCCGCGAAGACGAACGAAAAAAAACATGAATAAAAAATATTCTGCTTTTATATGTATGTACAAATATCTCCAATTTTTGTGCAATAATCCCAAATTTTTTGGTGACTTTTTGAATTTTATTTTTTCGGTTGTTTATCAGGAAGAGGCTAGGCCCTACAAATTTATTGTATAACTTTTATAAAGTAAAGTATTGCGTGATTTGTAATTTTTATTTCCTGTATATGTACTGAAATAATGGTTTTTATTTCAGACAAATAATACTCTGCGTTACAATTAAATTAGGGATACTGGTATTCCGGAGTATGAAGTTCAATTCAAAGACAAGCTTTTTAAAGGTTTAAGTTTATCAAATTGTAAGCAAAAGTGTTCTTGTTTCAAAGGACTAAAATTATATATTTCCAAAACAGAGGTGACTCTTTATGCATCTCTTTATAAATATTCCAATCCGACGTGATACACAGATTTTAACTTGATTTTGTCGACCAATACATATTATTAAATTAACATCAGAAAATCCATAGCGTTTCGCGTAAATATGTAGCCAAAAACCATGAAGTAAAATAATTCGTTGGTATTTTAAAATTCAAATTTAAGTTCCAAATTCACAGTACTTTAACAAAGAGTTCAAATCATATATTATGCGGATAACTCATTCCGCAACAACATAGAAGAAGTCCAACTTTCTTATATTATTTTCCCGAAAACTTAGCTCACTTACTCAATTCACCATTTGCAACAAATTTTTGAAACGTGACTCCTTAAGCACATGTGACAATATTTGATAAAGAAACCTTTTCGCTACCTTGAAGAAAAATGAACATGAAAGATCTCACAATCATAAAATTAAACATCATGTTAACATATCAACAAAGAAGTCATTCTATCTTCAAAACATGCAATTGAAAACCTATCTGAAATATTATATATTCTCAATGTACGGGAATATTTTATAGATATGACATCTCTACATTTATTAGACCTATGAATTAATGAACTAGGTCAATTTTCGGATGGACAATTATTTAGAACAATAAAATATCAAAATATGTATGGGGGTCCGCGAAATTAAATAAGTTCTTCAAGGGGTCCGCGAAGTAAAAATCGGTGGGAACCGCTGGTCTAGAGAATGTTGCTATAGGAAAACTTGCTCTAGTGTAGAGTATGTTTCTATAGGAAAACTTGTTCTGGTCTAGAGTAAGTTTCTATAAGAAATTTTCTATAAGAAAACTAAGTCTAGAGTTAGATTCTATAGAAAAACTTGCTCTAGTGTATTGTAGATTGTTTTAGTAAAAAAAATTTAAGATTTTGAAACAGAATTCGGTAAAACTTTCCATTTCAAACCCTGTTAAAGCACATTCCGCTTTAAACACATCTCTAAAAGTGCTGCCAAGTTTTCTTACTAATCACAGTGGTGCAAAAGAAAAACAAAATTGTTACAACTCAAAATTGTATGTCTCGGCTAAGTCAAAAAATAAAAAAACACTGGATATTCAAAATTCTAAAATAAAATAAAGTAAATTTTTGGAGCTAAAAAAAATATTAAAGAAAAAACAAAAAAATACATTTTTTATAAAACAAAAATATATAAATATTTAGAAATAACCAAATAAACATAAGCATCATTTTATATTTAAAAATATTACAAAAAAACAAATTTAAAAATTAATATAAACTTTTAGGTCTTAAAATCTAAAATTAAAAAAAAAAAACATTAAAATTATAAACAAAAATCCCCCCCTCCAAAAAAAAAGAAAATGTAAAATTTTGACTTACAAAAAAAAAAAAACAAAATTCAAAATTTATATTTGTTGTAATTAAAACTATAATTCCACCAATAAAAATAACCAAACTAACTCCAAAAATACATAAATATTTTAAAGAAAAACCAAAACAAAAAAAAACTTCCAAAGAAATTTTTGAAAATTAATTTTCTTGCAAAATAAACAGAAAAGAAACTGTACTCCTTTTTTCATTGGTTTAGATTTTAAGCATCATTTTGTTACAAAAAAAATTTTAATAAAAATTAAAAAAAAAAACAAACACATATTTTGTCCAAATTTCAGATACCGAAATTTTATAAAAAACAACAAATAAAACTCTAAATTAACAACATATTATAATATTAATATTAAAAAAAAAAACATAAAAAATATAAAAAAATACAAAATCATATGCATCTAGTTTAATGTCGTAAACATTTTTTTTTAACTTTTTTTGTAATAATTATATTAAAAATATATAAATATTTAAACAAAAAAAAAAAAACACACTTCAACACACACACCAAATCACATCCAAAAAAAATAATGAAATTAACAAAAACATATTGTAACGTGGTATATTAATGAAAAAATAAAACAAACAAAAAAAAACATACGAAAAATAAAAATATTACATTTTTGAAATCTCCAAGAAAAAAAAAAATAAATAAAAATACAAACTCCCCAAAAAGTATGCAATATTATTGCTAAATCCAAAAAATAAAATAAAAATTATATTATTATACAAGAAAAAAACAAAAAAAAAAAGTGAAATTACAAATAAAGTGAATCTTGTAATATAAAAAAAATATGTGTTTTATTCGAAAAATGTGGACTAAGAACTTGCTCTAGACTAGACGAAGTTTGTATAGAAAAACTTGCTCTACACTAGAGTCAGTTTTTATAGAAAAACTTGCTCTAGACTGAACAAAATTTTAATATAAAAACTTTCTCTACATTAGAAGAAGTTTTTATAGAAAAACTTGCTCTACATTAAACAAAGTTTAAATATGAAAACTTGCTCTACACCAAAGGAAGTTTTTGTAGAAAAACCTTGCTCTACACTAGATTAATTTTTTTAGATAAACACTACACTAGAGAAAGTTTTTATAGATAAACTTGCTCTACACAAGAGAAAGTTTATATATATATATATATATATATATATATATATATATATATATATATATATATATATACTTTCTCTACACTAGAGGAAGTTTCTATAGGAAAACTTGCTCTAGAATAGAGTAAATTTCTATAGGAAACCTTGCTCTAGACTAGAGGAAGTTTTTATAGGAAAACTTGCTCTAGACTAGAGGAAGTTTTTATAGGAAAACTTGCTCTACACTAGAGAAAGTTTTTATAGAAAAACTTGCTCTACACTAGAGAAAGTTTTTATAGAAAAATTGCTCTACACTAGAGAAAGTTTTTATAGAAAAACTTGCTCTACACTAGAGAAAGTTTTTATAGAAAAACTTGCTCTACACTAGAGAAAGTTTTTATAGAAAAACTTGCTCTACACTAGAGAAAGTTTTTATAGAAAAACTTGCTCTACACTAGAGAAAGTTTTTATAGAAAAACTTGCTCTACACTAGAGAAAGTTTTTATAGAAAAACTTGCTCTACACTAGAGAAAGTTTTTATAGAAAAACTTGTTCTACACTAGAGAAAGTTTTTATAGAAAAACTTGCTATACACCAAAGGAAGTTTTTATAGAAAAACTTGCTCTACACTAGAGAAAGTTTTTTATAGAAAAACTTGCTCTACACTAGAGAAAGTTTTTTATAGAAAAACTTGCTCTACACTAGAGAAAGTTTTTTATAGAAAAACTTGCTCTACACTAGAGAAAGTTTTTATAGAAAAACTTGCTCTACATTAAACAGAGTTTAAATATGAAAAATTGCTCCAGACTAGAGGAAGTTTCTATAGGAAAAATTGCTCCAGACTAGAGGAAGTTTCTATAGGAAAACTTGCTCCAGACTAGAGGAAGTTTCTATAGGAAAACTTGCTCTAGACTAGAGGAAGTTTCTATAGGAAAACTTGCTCTAGACTAGAGGAAGTTTTTATAGGAAAACTTGCTCTAGACTAGAGGAACTTTTTATAGGAAAACTTGCTCTAGACTAGAGGAAGTTTTTATAGGAAAACTTGCTCTAGACTAGAGGAAGTTTTTATAGGAAAACTTGCTCTAGACTAGAGGAAGTTTTTATAGGAAAACTTGCTCTAGACTAGAGGAAGTTTTTATAGAAAAACTTGCTCTACACTAAGGAAGTTTTTATAGGAAAACTTGCTCTAGACTAGAGGAAGTTTTTATAGGAAAACTTGCTCTAGACTAGAGGAAGTTTTTATAGGAAAACTTGCTCTAGACTAGAGGAAGTTTTTATAGGAAAACTTGCTCTAGACTAGAGGAAGTTTTTATAGGAAAACTTGCTCTAGACTAGAGGAAGTTTTTATAGGAAAACTTGCTCTAGACTAGAGGAAGTTTTTATAGGAAAACTTGCTCTAGACTAGAGGAAGTTTTTATAGGAAAACTTGCTCTAGACTAGAGGAAGTTTTTATAGGAAAACTTGCTCTAGACTAGAGGAAGTTTTTATAGGAAAACTTGCTCTAGACTAGAGGAAGTTTTTATAGGAAAACTTGCTCTAGACTAGAGGAAGTTTTTATAGGAAAACTTGCTCTAGACTAGAGGAAGTTTTTATAGGAAAACTTGCTCTAGACTAGAGGAAGTTTTTATAGGAAAACTTGCTCTAGACTAGAGGAAGTTTTTATAGGAAAACTTGCTCTAGACTAGAGGAAGTTTTTATAGGAAAACTTGCTCTAGACTAGAGGAAGTTTTTATAGGAAAACTTGCTCTAGACTAGAGGAAGTTTTTATAGGAAAACTTGCTCTAGACTAGAGGAAGTTTTTATAGGAAAACTTGCTCTAGACTAGAGGAAGTTTTTATAGGAAAACTTGCTCTAGACTAGAGGAAGTTTTTATAGGAAAACTTGCTCTAGACTAGAGGAAGTTTTTATAGGAAAACTTGCTCTAGACTAGAGGAAGTTTTTATAGGAAAACTTGCTCTAGACTAGAGGAAGTTTTTATAGGAAAACTTGCTCTAGACTAGAGGAAGTTTTTATAGGAAAACTTGCTCTAGACTAGAGGAAGTTTTTATAGGAAAACTTGCTCTAGACTAGAGGAAGTTTTTATAGGAAAACTTGCTCTAGACTAGAGGAAGTTTTTATAGGAAAACTTGCTCTAGACTAGAGGAAGTTTTTATAGTAAAACTTGCTCTAGACTAGAGGAAGTTTTTATAGGAAGACTTGCTCTAGACTAGAGGAAGTTTTTATAGGAAAACTTGCTCTAGACTAGAGGAAGTTTTTATAGGAAGACTTGCTCTAGACTAGAGGAAGTTTTTATAGGAAAACTTGCTCTAGACTAGAGGAAGTTTTTATAGGAAAACTTGCTCTAGTCTAGAGTAAGTTTCTGTAGGAAAACTTGCTTTAGTATAGAGTAAGTTTCTATAGGGAAGCTTGCTCTAGTCTAGAGTAAGTTTCTGTAGGAAAACTTGCTCTAGTCTAAAGTAAGTTTCTATAGAAAAACTTGCTCTAGTGTAGAGTAAGTTTCTATAGGAAAACTTGCTCTAGTCTAGAGTAAGTTTCTATAGGAAAACTTGCTCTAGTCTAGAGTAAGTTTCTATAGGAAAACTTGCTCTAGTGTAGAGTAAGTTTCTATAGGAAAACTTGCTCTAGTCTAGAGTAAGTTTCTATAGGAAAACTTGCTCTAGTCTAGAGTAAGTTTCTATAGGAATACTTGCTCTAGTCTAGTCCAGTTTATAAAAAATAGATGTTGTCAACACTGATTATAAAACCTCTGTTACATTTTCTGATAAAGATGTGTTTGTGTTTTGTTATCGATAAATATCTGTTAGCAACAGTCTGTTTCAGATATATTTGACATTATATAAAAGGTTCGTGGATTTGCTAAAGTTACAATAGGAAACCGTTACAATGAATTTTAAAAAAAATGTGTTTTCTGTTAGTTTTAAAGACCTCATTAATTTTCGTATGGGAATAAATTGTTTCCAACTATTTTCTGACAACCTCTCATGACCTAAAACTATACCTTATAGTAATTTCCCACCCCCCAAGTGTGCAAATATAAATAAAACTCTGTTTTTAGTTATTTTTCTATTACTACATAAAATTTCATTTTATTTATGTATTTTTCATTATTATTGTGACATGATTTTTAATGTTATATATGTATAATTTTTCTTTTTTCATTAATTAATTTATCCATCAATTGTAATATATATAGATTTTTATTTTATTTTAAATTATGTTTATTAATTGTATAAATATTTTATAAAGTTTTTTCTTATTTTTTGTTTTATTTATTTATGCCAGTGTACGTGTTTAATAGAGACATTTAAGTTTTGGTTTGTAGATTTATGAGTTTAATTTGTAAGTGTTTGTGTGTGTTTTTTCTTTTCATCATTCAAATTTAAATAAATGGAAAATAAATTTACAATTTTTATATAATTATTATTATTATTACTGTTTTGTTTTAATTTAATAGTTTAATGAACAATTAGTATACGAGTACTTAAACAATATATAGTGTTTTTTCTTATAACTTTTTATCTCCGTCTTTTTTTTTATTTTTTGTTATAATAATTATTTAAATAAATAATAAAAATAAGTGTTAAATTATTAATATTTTGTAAGCTTATATAATAATAGCACAGATATTTTTTTTAGTTAAGAATTAATTTGTTTATTGTAAATTAAACAATATAGCAAATTATATAACATAATTTACTTTTTGAAGCAAAACTTTCCCCAGATTAAAATAATTTACCTATAGAAACTTACTCTAGACTAGAGCAATTTTTCCTATAGAAACTTATTCTAGACTAGAGCAAGTTTTCCTATAGAAACTTACTCTAGACTAAAGCAAGTTTTCCTATAGAAACTTACTCTAGACTAGAGCAAGTTTTCCTATAGAAATTTACTCTAGATTAGAGCAAGTTTTCCTATAGAAACTTACTCTAGACTAGAGCAAGTTTTCCTATAAAACTTACGCTAGACTAGAGCAAGTTTTCCTATAGAAACTTACTCTAGACTAGAGCAAGTTTTCCTATAGAAACTTACTCTAGACTAGAGCAAGTTTTCCTATAGAAACTTACGCTAGACTAGAGCAAGTTTTCCTATAGAAACTTACTCTAGACTAGAACAAGTTTTCCTATAGAAACTTACTCTAGACTAGAGCAAGTTTTCCTATAGAAACTTACTCTAGACTAGAGAAAGTTTTTCTATAGAAACTTACTCTAGACTAGAGCAAGTTTTCCTCTAGAAACTTACTCTTGACTAGAACAAGTTTTCCTCTAGAAACTTACTCTAGACTAGAGCAAGTTTTCCTATAGAAAGTTACTCTAGACTAGAGCAAGTTTTCCTCTAGAAATTTACTCTAGACTAGAACAAGTTTTCCTATAGAAACTTACTCTAGACTAGAGCAAGTTTTCCTATAGAAGCTTACAAGTTTATATAGAAATTTTCTATAGGAAAACTTGCTCTAATCTAGAGCAATTTTCTATAGGAAAACTTGCTCTAATCTAGAGCAATTTTCTATAGGAAAACTTGCTCTAATCAAGAGCAATTTTCTATAGGAAAACTTGCTCTAATCTATAGCAATTTTCTATAGGAAAACTTGCTCTAATCTATAGCAATTTTCTATAGGAAAACTTGCTCTAATCAAGAGCAATTTTCTATAGGAAAACTTGCTCTAATCTAGAGCAATTTTCTATAGGAAAACTTGCTCTAGTCTAGAACAATTTTCTAAAGGAAAGCTTGCTCTAGTCTAGAACAATTTTCTATAGGAAAGCTTGCTCTAGTCTAGAGCAATTTTCTATAGGAAAACTTGCCCTAGTGTAGAGCAATTTTCTATAGGAAAACTTGCTCTAGTCTAGAGTAAGTTTCTACAGTAAAACTTGCTCTAGTTTAGAGTAAGTTTCTATAGGAAAACTAATCTAATCTAGAGCAATTTTCTATAGGAAAGCTTGCTCTAGTCTAGAGCAATTTTCTATAGGAAAGCTTGCTCTAGTCTAGAGCAATTTTCTGTAGGAAAAGTTGCTCTAGTCTAGAGAGAAATTTTCTGTAGGAAAAGTTGCTCTAGTCTAGAGAAATTTTCTGTAGGAAAAGTTGCTCTAGTTTAGAGAAATTTTCTGTAGGAAAAGTTGCTCTAGTCTAGAGAAATTTTCTGTAGGAAAAGTTGCTCTAGTCTAGAGCAATTTTCTGTAGGAAAAGTTGTTCTAGTCTAGAGCAATTTTCTATAGGAAAAGTTGCTCTAGTCTAGAGCAATTTTCTGTAGGAAAAGTTGCTCTAGTCTAGAGCAATTTTCTATAGGAAAAGTTGCTCTAGTCTAGAGCAATTTTCTGTAGGAAAAGTTGCTCTAGTCTAGAGCAATTTTCTGTAGGAAAGTTGCTCTAGTCTAGAGCAATTTTCTGTAGGAAAAGCTCTAGTCTAGAGCTATTTTCTGTTGGAAAGGTTGCTCTAGTCTAGAGCTATTTTCTGTTGGAAAGGTTGCTCTAGTCTAGAGCTATTTTCTGTTGGAAAGGTTGCTCTAGTCTAGAGCAATTTTCTATAGGAAAAGTTGCTCTGGGCTAGAGCAATTTTTTTATAGGAAGAATTGCTTTTGTCTAGAGCAATTCCCTATTTCGAAAGTTGCTCTAGTCTAGAGTTATTTGCTATAGGGAAAGTTGCTCTAGCCAACAACAATTTTCTATAGGATAAGTTGCTCTGGTCTAGAGCAATTTCCTATGGGATTAGTTGTTTTGGTCTTAAGCAATTTTAGGTATAAATCATAGACAGAGCAAGCAATTTGGTTAACAGTGAAATTAAGAAATTAATTTAAGATAAAAGGTACTAAAAAAATTCCTTTACAATATATTTCTCTATTGTACCAGTTGCTTTAGCGTTTTTTATTTTAGAGCTTAAAAATAAATATTTAAAAATTAATCACAGAATAGAACTAGAACTCAATCACATGCTTTGTTGTGTTTGTTACTTTAAACTGGTGGTACTTTTTTCTTCTATTAACTTTTACTAACTTTAAGGTACCATTAAAAGGTACTTTTTTTTGTTTTGGTTATTACAATTAAGCTTCTAGCTCTCTTCTATAATAATGGTGGCAAATAAATATTTACAAAGTTTTTTGATAAAAATAAGCAAAGTTTTTTGTTTTTGTAGTTGTAATAATTATTTTTTTTTATAATTTATTACAAATTTAAAGATTATTTTTCTAAGAAAATCATAGAGCAATTTTGAATACAAATACTTTTTTTTTTGGTAATATTTTACGTTTTAAATTGTAAATGTTTTTGTTTTTTTTTAGGTAATTATTGTTTATTTTTTTAATTAATATACTTATTTAGTTATAATAAATATTACTTAAATTACTAATTATTGTTACCTTTGTGGATGAGATGATGTGTGAAATGTAGAATAATTATGATTTGAATTGGGGGATTTTTTTAATGAAATGGGGGTTTTTAAAGGGGAATTTTAAGGGGAAAATTTCTAGAAAAAATGGTTGAGTTTTTGATATGAATTCGTGTTAAATTTGTGTTTAATTATCATATCGTTAATATTAATTTATTTTATTATTTAAAGATGCCGTTTATTTGTTATTAGTTTATTATTTAATATTAAATTTAAATTTGTTTGTGTTTTTTTTGTAATAAAAATAGTATTTTTTTTAGCTTTTTGCAATATTTATGATGCATGAGATGATATAATTTTTAATGATATTTTAATGCAGAACTTTTTTATAATGATTTTTTATATAGAGATTTTTTTTTGCTTGTGGCTTATTTTATATATGAGAGCATGTGATAACAATATAGATTAAAATGAACTGAAATTATATGTTTATTATTAAAGGATTTAATTTGTGATTGCGAAAATGATATTGAGCAATGATTTTTTTTCATATATAAGTTAATAAGGATTTAAATGACATGGATGGTTAAATATTAAGGGTAATCACAGTTTTTGCAAAAGAAAGATTAACCTTAAAAAATGCTTTAAATTTAAAAAAAAAATTATTATATTTAAGTAACAAATGAAACTAAGCATTACTACTTTTTAAAAATGTAAATTGTACAACAAACTGTGAGTATACCTAATGTTTAAAACCAAATAATGATGTAATTATATCATTTCTTTCTAAAAAAATAATTGTTCAGATACTAACGGACCAAGCTTTCAGAAATATTGTGGATTTTTGTTATCGACTATAACTGATAACTGTGATTTTTATAAAACAATTTTAGGTTAGAGTTTTCCTAGATCGATAGATGACTTTTAAGCGCTTTAAGGAATTAATACCGTTTTCGAAAGAAAATAAACAATATTTTCTTTAAAAACTTGCTCCAGACTAGAAAAACTTGCTCTAGACTAAAGCAACTTTTTCTATAAAAACTTGCTCTAGATTAAAGCAAGTTTTCCTATAGAAACTTACTCTAGACTAGAGCAAGTTTTCCTATAGAAACTTACTCTAGACTAGAGCAAGTTTTCCTATAGAAACTTACTCTAGACTAGAGCAAGTTTTCCTATAGAAACTTACTCTAGACTAGAGCAACTTTTCCTATAGAAACTTACTTTAGACCAGAGCAAGTTTTCCTATAGACTAAAGCAACTTTTCCTATAGAAACTTACTTTAGACTAGAGCAAGTTTTCCTATAGAAAGTTACTCTAGACTAGAGCAAGTTTTCCTATAGAAACTTACTCTAGACTAGAGCAAGTTTTCCTATAGAAACTTACTCTAGACTAGGGCAAGTTTTCCTATAGAAACTTACTCTAGACTAGAGCAAGTTTTCCTATAGAAACTTACTCTAGACTAGAGCAAGTTTTCCTATAGAAACTTACTCTAGACTAGAGCAAGTTTTCCTATAGAAACTTACTCTAGACTAGAGCAAGTTTTCCTATAGAAACTTACACTAGACTAGAGCAAGTTTTCCTATAGAAACTTACTCTAAACTAGAGCAAGTTTTCCTATAGAAACTTACTCTAGACTAGAGCAAGTTTTTCTATAGAAACTTACTCTAGACTAGAGCAAGATTTCCTATAGAAACTTACTCTAGACTAGAGCAAGTTTTCCTATAGAAACTTACTCTAGACTAGAGCAAGTTTTCCTATAGAAACTTACTTTAGACCAGAGCAAGTTTTCCTATAGACTAAAGCAACTTTTCCTATAGAAACTTACTTTAGTTTTCCAATAGAAACTTAATCTAGAATAGAGCAAGTTTTCCTATAGAAACTTACTCTAGACTAGAGCAAGTTTTCCAATAGAAACTTACTCTAGACTAGAGCAAGTTTTCCTATAGAAACTTAATCTAGACTAGAGCAAGTTTTTCTATAGAAACTTACTCTAGACTAGAGCAAGTTTTCCAATAGAAACTT
Organism: Lucilia sericata; assembly: GCF_015586225.1. Lineage (NCBI taxonomy): Eukaryota > Metazoa > Arthropoda > Insecta > Diptera > Calliphoridae > Lucilia > Lucilia sericata. Next base: position 62,522 of record NW_023995357.1, on the reverse strand, counting down.
ACTCTAGACTAGAGCAAGTTTTTGTATAGAAACTTACTCTAGACTAGAGCAAATTTTCCTATAGAAACTTACTCTAGACTAGAGCAAGTTTTCCTATAGAAACTTACTCTAGACTAGAGCAAGTTTTCCTATAGAAACTTACTCTAGACTAGAGCAAGTTTTCTATAGAAACTTACTCTAGACTAGAGCAAGTTTTTCTATAGAAACTTACTCTAGACTAGAGCAAGTTTTTCTATAGAAACTTACTCTAGACTAGAGCAAGTTTTTCTATAGAAACTTACTCTAGACTAGAACAAATTTTCCTATAGAAACTTACTCTAGACTGGAGAAAGTTTTTCTATAGAAACTTACTCTAGACTAGAGCAAGTTTTCCCATAGAAAATTGCTCTAGACTAGAACAAATTTTCCTATAGAAACTTACTCTAGACTAGAGCAAGTTTTCCTATAGAAACTAACTCTAGACTAGAGCAAGTTTTCCTATAGAAACTTACTCTAGACTAGAGCAAGTTTTCCTATAGAAACTTACTCTAGACTAGAGCAAGTTTTCCTATAGAAACTTACTCTAGACTAGAGCAAGTTTTCCTATAGAAACTTACTCTAGACTAGAGCAAGTTTTCCTATAGAAACTTACTCTAGACTAGAGCAAGTTTTCCTATAGAAACTTACTCTAGACTAGAGCAAGTTTTCCTATAGAAACTTACACTAGACTAGAGCAAGTTTTCCTATAGAAACTTACTCTAAACTAGAGCAAGTTTTCCTATAGAAACTTACTCTAGACTAGAGCAAGTTTTCCTATAGAAACTTACTCTAGACTAGAGCAAGATTTCCTATAGAAACTTACTCTAGACTAGAGCAAGTTTTCCTATAGAAACTTACTCTAGACTAGAGCAAGTTTTCCTATAGAAACTTACTTTAGACCAGAGCAAGTTTTCCTATAGACTAAAGCAACTTTTCCTATAGAAACTTACTTTAGTTTTCCAATAGAAACTTAATCTAGAATAGAGCAAGTTTTCCTATAGAAACTTACTCTAGACTAGAGCAAGTTTTCCAATAGAAACTTACTCTAGACTAGAGCAAGTTTTCCTATAGAAACTTAATCTAGACTAGAGCAAGTTTTTCTATAGAAACTTACTCTAGACTAGAGCAAGTTTTCCAATAGAAACTTACTCTAGACTAGAGCAAGTTTTTGTATAGAAACTTACTCTAGACTAGAGCAAATTTTCCTATAGAAACTTACTCTAGACTAGAGCAAGTTTTCCTATAGAAACTTACTCTAGACTAGAGCAAGTTTTCCTATAGAAACTTACTCTAGACTAGAGCAAGTTTTTCTATAGAAACTTACTCTAGACTAGAGCAAGTTTTTCTATAGAAACTTACTCTAGACTAGAGCAAGTTTTTCTATAGAAACTTACTCTAGACTAGAGCAAGTTTTTCTATAGAAACTTACTCTAGACTAGAACAAATTTTCCTATAGAAACTTACTCTAGACTGGAGAAAGTTTTTCTATAGAAACTTACTCTAGACTAGAGCAAGTTTTCCATAGAAAATTGCTCTAGACTAGAACAAATTTTCCTATAGAAACTTACTCTAGACTAGAGCAAGTTTTCCTATAGAAACTAACTCTAGACTAGAGCAAGTTTTCCTATAGAAACTTACTCTAGACTAGAGCAAGTTTTCCTATAGAAACTTACTCTAGACTAGAGCAAGTTTTCCTATAGAAACTTACTCTAGACTAGAGCAAGTTTTCCTATAGAAACTTACTCTAGACTAGAGCAAGTTTTCCTATAGAAACTTACTCTAGACTAGAGCAAGTTTTCCTATAGAAACTTACTCTAGACTAGAGCAAGTTTTCCTATAGAAACTTACTCTAGACTAGAGCAAGTTTTCCTATAGAAACTTACTCTAGACTAGACTAGAGCAAGTTTTCCTATAGAAACTTACTCTAGACTAGAGCAAGTTTTCCTATAGAAACTTACTCTAGACTAGAGCAAGTTTTCCTATAGAAACTTACTCTAGACTAGAGCAAGTTTTCCTATAGAAACTTACTCTAGACTAGAGCAAGTTTTCCTATAGAAACTTACTCTAGACTAGAGCAAGTTTTCCTATAGAAACTTACTCTAGACTAGAGCAAGTTTTCCTATAGAAACTTACTCTAGACTAGAGCAAGTTTTCCTATAGAAACTTACTCTAGACTAGAGCAAGTTTTCCTATAGAAAATTGCTCTAGAAAATCGCTCTAGACTAAAGCAACTTTTCCAATAGAAAATTGCTATAGACTAGATCAAATTTTCCTATAGAAAATTGATCTAGATTAGATCAACTTTTCCTATAGAAAATTGCTCTAGACTAAAGCAACTTTTCCTATAGAAAATTGCTCTAGACTAAAGCAACTTTTCCTATAGAAAATTTATTTAAACTGGAGCTCTAGTCTAGAGCCAAAGTTATCTATAAAAACTTTCTATTGTGTAGAGCAAAGCTTTCTATTGTTTTCATTTCCTTTCGTAACTTTTCCCTGGATGTTAATGATCTTGTGAATTATAATTAAGGTTGTTCATGTATGCATTGTGTTAAATATTAAGGATGTTCGTGGAAAGTGAGTTTAAAGCTTAATGAATGTTTGAATGAATTTTGAATATGAATTTGAAAAGCTTTTAAAATCTTGAATATTAGTTTGTTACTGATTTTTAAATTTACTTTTTTTTACCATTTAAGGTTTTTAAAACTAGTTATTGTTTTTTTAATGTATTATTAAAATTCTTTAACCTTTTTTTATTAATAAATATGACAATTAAATCTAAAACATTTAATTATTTTTTTAATAAAGTCAAATAGTTTTAATTGTTTTAAGTCTAAAAAGGGAGGGATTTTATGGTAATTTTTTTCAAATTGGTAGTTTTTTTTAAAATGTGTTTAAGTGGTCTTTAGTTATTTGTTGTTTTATTAAAAAAGTGGGAAAAAGTGAAATATTTTATGAAAGTTTTAAGCACTTTTTTGTTAAAGCTTTTTTATGAAAAAATTTCTACTACAAAGAAATTTCTTGAAAACCTATTTTTCATTTGCAGTGTAAATTGGTGTTTTCTTAATGCTTTATTGTTTTAAATTATTTATTTAATTAAACTTTTTTTGTAAAACCTGCGGTTGATTGGCTTTAAGTGCTTAAATTGGTTTTCTTTTGCTGTTTTTTTAGGTGCTTTTCTTTAAAGTGCTTTTAAAATTTATTTTTAAATATTTTGTTTTCCTTTAATAGGTTTTGTTTTTTTTTAATATTAACTTTAGTTTAAAGTTCAAAAACTTAATTTATTTCTTTTAAAAACTATTAAAAATTGTTTTTAAATTTTTCTTTTTGAAATAATTTTTATTAATTTTTTATTTTTTTTTTTTGTTTCTTTCACAAATTGTCTATATTTCCACAAAATTATTTTTTGGGCTTCTTTTTAGCGCTAGAAGATTTTTTTGTATTGTTGATTTCTGTTCTAAAATAATTAAACAAATTTTTCTTTTTTTTTAACATTAATTAAGTATTTTGAGTCTTTTTTTTTTTTTTTTGCCAAATCCTAAACATAAATCAATAAAATAAAGTTTTAATTCAATAAACTAATAAAAACTAAAACAAATATTTGCTAAAAAAACAAAAAGTAAAAATAAATAAAACAATTTTATAACAAGTGCTTTTTAAATAAACTTTATTTAAACTAAAAGTACAAATCATACAAGTTTTTATAATGGTTTTTTATTTGTGTTGGTTTTGTTCAACTTAAAATTATATCACAAATTATTAATTAAAAAAAGTTGTCGTTTTTATGTTGTGTTTAAATCAATGAAGTTTTGTTTTAATGTGTAAAAAAAATATGTGTCCTTTTTCAATAATTGCTGATGGAATGTGGTTTTAAACTTCTAGACTAGAGCATCTTTTTCTACAAAAACTAGACTAGAGAGCAGCTTTTTCTATAAAAACTTGCTCTAGACTAGAGAGCAGCTTTTTATATAAAAACTTGCTCTAGACAAGAGCAACTTTTTCCATAAAAACTTGCTCTAGACTAGAGCAACTTTTTCTTTAAAAAACTTGCTCTAAACTAGAGCAACTTTTTCCATAAAAACTTGCTCTAGACTAGAGCAACTTTTTCTATAAAAACTCGCTCTAAACTAGAGCAACTTTTTCTATAAAAACTCGATCTAAACTAGAGCAACTTTTTCTATAAAAACTTGCTCTAGACTAGAGCAACTTTTTCTATAAAAACTTGCTCTAGACTAGAGCAACTTTTTCTATAAAAACTTGCTCTACACTAGAGCAACTTTTTCTACAAAAACTTGTTCTATAAAAACTTAGTCTAAACTACAGCATATTTTTCTATAAAAACTTGCTCTAAACTAGAGCCACTTTTTCTATAAAAACTTGTTCTAAACTAGAGCAACCTTTTCTATAAAAACTTGCTCTAGAATAGAGCAACTTCTTCTATAAAAACTTGCTCTAGACTAGAGAGCAGCTTTTTCTATAAGAACTTGATCTAGACAAGAGTAACTTTTTCTATAAAAACTTTCTCTAGACTAGAGCAACTTTTTCTATTAAAACCTGCTCTAGACTAGAACAACTTTTTCTATAACAAATTGCTGTAGACTAGAGCAACTTTTTCTATAAATACTTGATCTAAACTATAGCAACTTTTTCTTTAAAAACTTGCTCTAAACTAGAGCAACTTTTTCTATAAAAACTTGCTCTCGACTAGAGCAACTTGTTCTAGATTAGAGCAACTTTTCCTATTAAAAACTTGCTCTAGACTAGAGCAACTTTTTCTATAAAAAACTTGCTCTAGACTAGAGCAACTTTTTCTATAAAAAAATTGCTCTAGACTAGAGCAACTTTTTCTATAAAAAACTTGCTCTAGACTAGAGCAACTTTTTCTATAAAAAACTTGCTCTAGACTAGAGCAACTTTTTCTATAAAAACTTGCTCTAGACTAGAGCAACTTTTTCTATAAAAGACTTGCTCTTGACTAGAGCAACTTTTTCTATAAAAGACTTGCTCTAGACTAGAGCAACTTTTTCTATAAAAAACTTGCTCTAGACTAGAGCAACTTTTTCTATAAAAACTTGCTGTAGACTAAAGCAACTTTTTCTATAAAAACTTGCTGTAGACTAAAGCAACTTTTTCTATAAAAACTTGCTCTAGACTAGAACAACTTTTTCTAACTAGCTCTAGACAAGAGCAACTTTTCTATAAAAACTTGTTCTAGACTAGAGCAACTTTTTCTTTAAAAAACTTTTTTCTTAAAAACTTGCTCTAGACTAGAGCAACTTTTTCTATAAAAACTTGCTCTAGACTAGAGCAACTTTTTCTATAAAAACTTGCTCTAGACTAGAGCAACTTTTTCTATAAAAACTTGCTCTAGACTAGAGCAACTTTTTCTATAAAAACTTGCTCTAGACTAGAGAGCAGCTTTTTCTATAAAAACTTGATCTAGACTAGAGTAACCTTTTCTATAAAAACTTGCTTTAAACTAGAGCAAATTTCTATAAAACCTTGCTCTAGACTAGAGCAACTTTTTCTATAAAAACTTGCTCTAAACTAGAACAACTTTTTCTATAAAAACTTGCTCTAGATTAGAGCAACTTTTTCTATAAAAACTTGCTCTAGACAAGAGCAACTTTTTCGATAAAAAAGTTGCTCTAGACTAGAGCAACTTTTTTTATAAAAAACTTGCTCTAGACTAGAGCAACTTTTTCTATAAAAAACTTGCTCTGGATTAGAGCAAAAAAAAAAACTTGCTGAAAACTAGAGCAACTTTTTCTATGAAAACTTCCTCTAGTCTAGAGCAAGTTTTCCAATAAAAACCTGCTCTAGTCTAGAGCAAGTTTTCCTATAAAATCTTCCTCTAGTCTAGAGCAAGTTTTCCTATAAAAACTTCCTCTAGTCTAAAGCAAGTTTTCCTATAAAAACTTCCTCTGGTCTAAAGCAAGTTTTCCTATAAAAACTTCCTCTAGTCTAGAGCAAGTTTTCCTATAAAAACTTCCTCTAGTCTAGAGCAAGTTTTCCTATAAAAACTTCCTCTAGTCTAGAGCAAATTTTCCTATAAAAACCTTCTCTAGTCTAGAGCAAGTTTTCCTATTAAAACCTCCTCTAGTCTAGAGCAAGTTTTCCTATAAAAACTGCCTCTAGCCTCTAACCAAGTTTTCCTATAAAAACTGCCTCTAGTTTAGAGCAAGTTTTCCTATAAAAACTTCCTCAAGACTAGAGCAAGTTTTTCTATAAAAACTTTCTCTAGTCCAGAGCAAGTTTACGTATAAAAACTTCCTCTCATTTCTTATAAAAACATCCTCTAGTCTGGAGCAACATTTCCTATAAAAACTTCCTGTAATCTAGAGTAACATTTTCGACAAAAACTTCCTCTAGTCGAGAGCAAGTTTTACTTAAAAAAAACTTCCTCTACACTTTGCTCTAGTATGGAGCCAAAGTTTTCTATAAAAACTTGCTCTTCTACGGAACATTGTTTTCTATAAAAACTAGATCTAGTTTGGACCAACTTCTAGAAAAACTTTTCCTTTAAATATTTTTTAATTTTTTTTATTTTCCTTTCGTTGCAGGTTTTATGAAAAAGCCGAATCCCTTTAAAAGGTAAGTCCAGAAAACGTTGATTTTTATTATAAACCTTAAAATGATTTTTAGAAAACGAGATTTTATAAATCTCAAGAAGTAGATCTTAAAATGTCAAGTAACTGCTATTACAAAACTGCCTTTAAATTTAGGTTTTTTTATTACTTTCTTTATAATTAAAGCAAATAATTTAAATTAAACAAAAAATGGTCTACTTAAAAATTAAACTTAAAAACTGAAAAAAAGAGAAATATAAATAAAAAAATTAAATAAATTTAAGTATAATAAACAAAGAAACAAAAAGGCAAATTATTAAAAAAAAACATTGCTCTCTTTTTTTCACATTAACTTAATAAATAAATTACAAAGATGTTGCAAACCCAGAAAATTTTGTTTTAAAATAAGTTTGCCTTAAATTAGTTATTAGTACATTAAATTAAATTTAAACAAATAGAATTTATAAGAAAAAAAAATTTACATTTAAACAAACATAATTTATGCTCTCTCGGGTTTTTGCGTTTGTTTTTCATCTCTTTTACTATTTGGTCTTTTTATAAAAACAACAAATTATTATAAAAACAATAACTTAACAAATGAACTGAATAGATTTTTATTAAATAAATGCTCTCTGCTTGCTTGCTCACTCACTCATTTGCTTTCACGTATGTTCCTTTGCTTGCTCGCTCATTTTTTTCAAAATTTTCTTTTGTTTTGTAAAAAAAAAACTCCTCCTATTTTCTTATCAAGAACTCAAAATTGTTTAATTATGTTTAAATTTTATTTAAATACGTTTTATTACTTGTTTTTATTTGTATTATTTTAGTCTAAAGAAATTTAATTAGATTTTTTATTCAACAATCTTCCAGCGCTTTCGTTTTGTCATACGAAATCCAACTCGGAACGTGTTTTATACATTTTACGTTCCATTGTCCTTTCGAACCATTTCTTAATCTCGGCCACAATTAGCACTGACGAGGTAAGCGAGAGTAAAAATAATATATCATAGGCCGATAAGGCCTCAGTTTGAAATACCATTTGTAAAGGGGGGAAATAGATGACCAACATTTGGCCAATTATGGAAAAGCCCACAGCCAATAGGAACATTTTATTAGAAGTTAGGCCTATAGTGAAAACACTTTTAGTTTGTGAGCGGCAGGAGAGAGCATTAAACATATCGAAGAATACAAAACAGGTAAAGGTCATAGTTGTGTCACGCTTTGTCTTACCCAAAGAACCATCCACCATTTCTCTTTGGAATACCCACAAGGTGCCCAAGATAATAATGCTGGCACTTAGTAAAACATTAACTATCACCGATTTGGTAATCATGGGTTGTTTAACATTACGTGGTTTCTGCTTTAAGACATCATGATCTACGGGTTCCACACCTAAACTTTGGGCTGGTGGTCCATCCATTATAATATTGATCCATAGTATCTGCATGGCATTTAAAGGATTAGCTATGCCCATTAGGGTGGCCAAGGCTATAAGGGAAAGGGCAGCAATAGAAGTACTCAATTGAAATCTTACAAAGTTGCGTATATTATAGAATATAGCTTTGCCTTCCTCTATAGCAGCTCTAAAATCACAAAAAAGAGAACACATTATAAAAAATCCTTACTTTAAGTCCCTACCTCTACTTACATTATAGTGTGAAAATCATCATTGACCAATATCATGTCGGCCGCTTCTTTACACACATCAGTACCATTTTTACCCATGGCTATACCAATATCGGCTTTCTTCAAGGCCACTCCATCATTTACACCATCACCAGTCATGCCCACTATATTTCCAGTCCTTTGCAATGACTTTACAATTGCCAATTTATGTCTGGGTGATACACGATAGAATACACTCACATTATTGGCGACTTTGTCTAATTGATGTTCGTTCATTTGATCCATTTCTTGACCCGAGAGTGTTTGATGGTGTATGGTATCGATACCAATGAGACTGGCTAAAAAGAGAAAGAAGAAAAGAAATTTATTAGAACTGAAGTACAACTAGAACTGAACCAGAACTGAACTAGAATTGAAATAGAATGTGACTATAAAACTGGATTAGAGCAGAACTTGAACGGAACTAGAAAGGAAATAAACTAGAACGGAACTGAACAAGAACTAGCTAGAATTGTATTAGAATTGAACTAAAACTAAACTAGAACTGAACTAAAACTGAAATAGAACTTGAAATGAATTAGAACTGTACTAAAACTGCACTAGAACTGAACAATAAGAGAACTAGAACTGAACTGAAACTTAATTAGAAATGAACTAGAACTGAACTAAAACTGAATTAGAAACTGAAGTAGAACTGAACTAAAACTAACCTAGAATTGAACTAGAACTGAACTAGAACGGAACTAGAATTGAACTAGAACTGAACTAGAATTGAACTAGAACTGAACTAGAACTGAACTAGATTGGAACTAGAACTGAACTAGAACTTAACTAGAACTGAACTAGAACTGAACTAGAACTGAACTAGAACTGAACTAGAACTGAACTAGAACTGAACTAGAACTGAACTAGAACTGAACTGGAACTGAACTAGAACTGAACTAGAACTGAACTAGAACTGAACTAGAACTGAACTAGTACTGAACTAGAACTGAACTAGAACTGAACTAGAACTGAACTAGAACTGAACTAGAACTAAACTAGAACAGAAATAGAACTAGAACTGAACTAGAACAGAACTAGAACTGAATTAGAACTGAACTAGAACTGAACTAGAACTGAACTAGAACTGAACTAGAACTGAACTAGAACTGAACTAGAACTGAACTAGAACTGAATTAGAACTGAACTAGAACTGAACTAGAACTGAACTAGAACTGAACTAGAACTGAACTAGAACTGAACTAGAACTGAACTAGAACTAGAACTAGAACTGAACTAGAACTGAACTAAACTAGAACTGAACTAAAACTGAACAAGTACTGAACAAAATCTGAAATAGAACTGAACTAAAATTGAACTATAACTGAGCTAAAACTGAATTGATTTAGAATTGAATTATTATATTTTAGTAAAAATTTAAGGTCTTTAAATAGTTTTATTTATAAAACTCGGTCTTTTTGTTTCAGTTAGTTTTCCTTCCTTTTCCTTCTTTACTTTCAATTACACCTTTTTCCTATTCTTTATATATGTATACATCTAACATTATGATTTCTATTAGCATTGTTCTGACTGTGACATCCACAGTAATAGAAAAAAAACTGCAAGAAAAATGAAAAATATTTTATTACCATAATCGATTTCGTTCGTTAAGGTTACACGGTTTACGTGTACACCCACCTAGTAATGATGTCTCGAGGGACTGGATACAGGAAACTTAACCAAACATTATAAAGTAAACAAAGACATAACACAAAGATTACGTAGTCGGATAGATGAGCAAAAAAAAAAACCAAGAACTACAATGCAAAAAACTGTATTAATATGGTAAAACTACAAAGTATGTTGTTGCAAGGATGATTATTTAAAGGAGAAAAGCTACGAGTGGAGACAAAGCGAAAAAAATCAACAATTGACATCAGGAGTTTTAGTACGATATAGAAAAAAGAGGTTTGAAAACCCTGGGAGTTTAAAGTTTAATAACAACGACTTTAAGAGGCCTTATAAGGATAAAGATATAACTTACTAAACCAAAACTGAACTAGAACTTAACTAGAACTGAACTAAACTAGAAATGAACTAGAACTGAACTAGAACTAAACTAGAACTAAACTAGAACTGAACTAGAACTGAACTAGAACTGAACTAGAACTGAACTAGAACTAGAACTGAACTAGAACTGAACTAGAACTGAACTAGAACTGAACTAGAATGAACTAGACTGAACTAGAACTGAACTAGAACTGAACTAGAACTGAACTAGAACTGAACTAGAACTGAACTAGAACTGAACTAGAACTGAACTAGAACTGAACTAGAACTGAACTAGAACTGAATAGAACTGAACTAGAACTGAACTAGAACTGAACTAGAACTGAACTAGAACTGAACTAGAACTGAACTAGAACAAACTAGAACTGAACTAGAACTGAACTAGAATTGAACTAGAACTGAACTGAACCAGAACTGAACCAGAACTGAACCAGAACTGAACTAGAACTGAACTAGAACTGAACTAGAACTGAACTAGAACTGAACTAGAACTGAACTAGAACTGAACTAGAACGAACCAGAACTGAACTAGAACTGAACTAGAACTGAACTAGAACTGAACTAGAACTGAACTAGAACTGAACTAGAACTGAACTAGAACTGAACTAGAACTGAACTAGAACTGAACTAGAACTGAACTAGAACTGAACTAGAACTGAACTAGAACTGAACTAGAACTGAACTAGAACTGAACTAGAACTGAACTAGAACTGAACTAGAACTGAACTAGAACTGAACTAGAACTGAACTAGAACTGAACTAGAACTGAACTAGAACTGAACTAGAACTGAACTAGAACTGAACTAAAATTGAACTAGAACTGAACTAGAACTGAACTAAAATTGAAGTAGAACTGAACTAGAACTGAACTAGAACTGAATTAGAACTGAACTAGAACTGAACTAGAACTGAACTAGAACTGAACTAAAACTGAACTAGAACTGAACTAGAACTGAACTAGAGCTGAATTAGAAATGAACTAAAACTGAATTATTACTGAACTAGAACTGAACTGTAATTTATCTTGAACTAAGGAGTTTTTAGGAATGATTTAAGTAAATATTTCGGCTAATGATTTTAGAGTGTTTAAAACCTTTATGTTGGTTTAGTTTCCGTTTTCCTTAGAATAGGGTACTTGAAAGAAATTTGCAGACGACATCAAACAGAAACAGTGAACATCAGCAACAGCTACAAACAACTAATGATGACAACTTTAATTTAAAATGTAAAACAACATTATAAAAGGATAACGAGGTTTATATACATTTCTACCAAAGCAAAATAAAGGTATAAGAAAGGAATTAAAAAAAATACAGGAAAAAGAGAAAAATATTGAAAAATATATATAGAGACTAACCCTATAGATACAAATTTTATCTGTATTTTTATACTTTAAAACCTTACTAAAAAGGTGGGGTTTCTGTGAAATTTTAGATTTTTGTGTGCAAAAATATCTGTTATCCTTTTTTTTTGGCAACAAATCTAATTATTACTTCCGTATCCTTTTTCCGAAACTTACAGCCTTTTCGCAGTTAATTTAGTTTATGTAGCTGTATTTAATTTAACATAAATATATCTACATTTTGCTGTTTAAAAAAAATTTTCCATTTATTTCCGCCCCCGGTCCTTTTAATAATTATTATAAGCCACCCATTTTTGTTTGTGTTTCAAATTTTCCTTATTTATGTTCAATATATTATTGTGTTTAGTAAAATGTTATTGTAGTGACAGCGGGGTTTGGATTGAATATATTATTATTATTTAGTTTAGTCATACTTTTCACATATCAAACTCAATTCATTTTCAATTAAAATGTTACAAATTTATTACAATTATGCATGTTTGTCTTTATGTATATTTATTTGTTTGCTTATCGAGTGTGTATTTAATTTTGTTTATATTTGCCCCTGATGATTATTGTTTGTACTGTGTCAATACCAGTATAAATGTATCTGTATCTCATCATCATCAATATGTATTCTAAATATATTGAGTACAAAAAGTAGAGAAGTAAAAACAAAAAAACACAACAACACAAAAGTGACTGACAATCATCAGCATTCTCATCATAGAGAATTGTGTTAATAATTGAAAAGGTGGATGGCAAACTGAGAACTTAGGGAGTGGGGTAATGGGATAATATGGAGGAATGATATATGTCATAAAGACCAAGTTTTAATGGAAAAATAGAAGTATGTAAAAGCTTGAAAATTAAAACAAACATTTTACTATAATTGAAGTAAACTAGACCTGAAAAGGAACTGAATTAGAACAGAACTAGAATAGACCTAGAACAGAACTAGAACAGAACTTGAACAGAACTAGAACAGAACTAGAACAGAACTAGAACAGAACTAGAACAGAACTAGAACAGAACTAGAACAGAACTAGAACAGAACTAGAACAGAACTAGAACAGAACTAGAACAGAACTAGAACAGAACTAGAACAGAACTAGAACAGAACTAGAACAGAACTAGAACAGAACTAGAACAGAACTAGAACAGAACTAGAACAGAACTAGAACAGAACTAGAACAGAACTAGAACAGAACTAGAACAGAACTAGAACAGAACTAGAACAGAACTAGAACAGAACTAGAACAGAACTAGAACAGAACTAGAACAGAACTAGAACAGAACTAGAATAGAATTAGAACAGAACAGAGCTAGAACAGAACTAGAACTAGAACAGAACTAGAACAGAACAGAACTTGAACTGAGCTAGAACTGAGCTAGAACTGAGCTAGAACTGAGCTAGAACTGAACTAGAACTGAGCTAGAACTGAACTAAACTAGAACTGAACTAGAACTGAACTAGAACTGAACTAGAACTGAACTAGAACTGAACTAGAACTGAACTAGAACTGAACTAGAACTGAACTAGAACTGAACTAGAACTGAACTAGAACTGAACTAGAACTGAACTAGAACTGAACTGAACTGAACTAGAACTGAACTAAACTAGAACTGAACTAGAACTTAACAGAACAAGAACAGAACTAGAACAGAACTAGAACAGAACTAGAACAGAACTAGAACAGAACTAGAGCAGAACTAGAACAGAACTAGAACAGAACTAGAACAGAACTAGAACAGAACTAGAACAGAACTAGAACTGAGCTAGAACTGAACTAGGACTGAAGTAAAACAAAAATCAAATAATAATTTCAGAATCTGTGTATAGCTTTAATTCCTAAGTATTTAAATTCTTATCAATTCACTTTTAATCTTCGTTTTCGTTGAGAAAAAAAAAAAATTTTCCAAATGATTACAAGTTCTTTTTACTGAACTATCAGTATTTGCTTGAGGTCCTTCTCGAATACTCATACAATATTTGCATGTCCTTTTGAATGTCTACATATGTATATGTATATTTAAACACAGCACATTTTTCGTAGCTCTACTTTCAGTTGCCTGTAATTTTAATAAAGTTTTTTATTCCCTCACATATTGTTGTCATTGGTTAAATTTGGTTTGTCATTTTTACAGCAAACACTTCAAACCAAAAATTTCTTTTGTTAAAGGTGAAAATCAACAGCAATTTCATATATAAAAGAGAACATGTATGCTTCTGTAATAACAAATATTGGGTTTCAACACAATTCGTTTTGGAAAAAAGGAGCAGAATAAACATAAAGACTACCAGGATAAAAATAAAAGCTTAAAAAAAGAGGACAAACAATATTTACGTGATATTTTATACGATTGTATGAGTTTTTTTTTATTTGGGGTACACCACCGTCTTTTATTCGCGTATTATGTTTTTCCAGTTTTTTATTTCACAGTTTTTTTTTTGCAGTAATTGTTACTGGTGCAACTATTGCTGTTGCTGCTATTGCTACAACATGCCATCACGAACGGATGTAATACATATTTCCTGTTTCGTTGGCACTCAGGGGTTTCCTTTGGTTTTTGTATTTTAGTTTTTTTTTAGATTTTTAAATTTTTGTCAAGATATGTTTCTAGCTAAATTTCTTTAATGTTGTTTTTTACGTGTTAATTTTTGTTACACGTAACTTTGTGAGATGACGTGTGTTAGGATATTTAGAATAAAATTGCAGGAATTTATGTAAAAGTTAAATACTTTAACATGTCTTTTAGTGGATTAAAAATTCTAGTTTAGTTCTAGTTCAGTCCTAGTATAGTTCTAGTTTAGTTATATTTCAGTTCTAATTCAGTTCTAGTTCAGTTCTAGTTCAGTTCTAGTTCAGTTCTAGTTCAGTTCTAGTTCAGTTCTAGTTCAGTTCTAGTCAGTTCTAGTTCAGTTCTAGTTCAGTTCTAGTTCAGTTCTAGTTCAGTTCTAGTTCAGTTCTAGTTCAGTTCTAGTTCAGTTCTAGTTCAGTTCTAGTTCAGTTCTAGTTTCAGTTCTAGTTCAGTTCTAGTTCAGTTCTAGTTCAGTTCTAGTTCAGTTCTAGTTCAGTCTAGTTCAGTTCTAGTTCAGTTCTAGTTCATTTCTAGTTCAGTTCTAGTTCAGTTCTAGTTCAGTTCTAGTTCAGTTCTAGTTCAGTTCTAGTTCAGTTCTAGTTCTAGTTCTAGTCTGTTCAGTTCCAGTTCAGTTCTAGTTCAGTTTCTAGTTCTGTTCTAGTTCTAGTTCAGTTCTAGTTCTGTTCTAGTTCTGTTCTAGTTCAGTTCTAGTTCTAGTTCTGTTCTAGTTCTAGTTCTAGTTCTAGTTCAGTTCTAGTTCAGATTCTAGTTCAGTTTCTAGTTCAGATCTAGTTCAGTTCTAGTTCTAGTTCTAGTCAGTTCTAGTTCAGTTCTAGTTTCAGTCTAGTTCAGTTCTAGTTCAGTTCTAGTTCTAGTTCAGTTCTAGTTCAGTTCTAGTTCAGTTCTAGTTCAGTTCTAGTTCAGTTCTAGTTCAGTTCTAGTTCAGTTCTAGTTCAGTTTAGTTCAGTTCTAGTTCAGTTTTAGTTCAGTTCTAGTTCTAGTTCAGTTCTAGTTCAGTTCTAGTTCAGTTCTAGTTCAGTTCAGTTCTAGTTCAGTTCTAGTTCAGTTCTAGTTCAGTTCTAGTTCAGTTCTAGTTCAGTTCTAGTTCAGTTCTAGTTCAGTTCTAGTTCAGTTCTAGTTCAGTTCTAGTTGAGTTCTAGTTGAGTTCTAGTTCAGTTCTAGTTCAGTTCTAGTTCAGTTCTAGTTCAGTTCTAGTTCAGTTCTAGTTCAGTTCTATTTCAGTTCTAGTTCAGTTCTAGTTCAGTTCTAGTTCAGTTCTAGTTCAGTTCTAGTTCAGTTGTAGTTCAGTTGTAGTTCAGTTGTAGTTCAGTTGTAGTTCATTTCTAGTTCAGTTCTAGTTCAGTTCTAGTTCTTCTAGTTCAGTTCTAGTTCAGTTCTAGTTCAGATCTAGTTCTGTTCTAATTCAGATCTAGTTCTGTTCTAATTCCATTCTAGATCAGTAATAGTTGAGCTTTAGTTTAGTTCTTCTAAGCAAAGTCTTTAAAATTTAGTTTTCAATATCTTCTTAAAGTTTCTAACAAAAATACTCCTCATGTCCTTTTCTTATATAACAACCTTTTCCCTATAACCTTTAACGCTCAAACTATTCATTTTATCAGTTCATGAGCTTGTTTAATTGAAGTTTTTATGTTGAACATTATTTTCAGATTTGCTAAACTTGCAACATGAGATACATACTTAGTTTTTTCTTTGATAAAGAAAGAAAAAAATACTTGAAATTTCTCAAAAACTTAAACGCACATAACTAAACATCCTTCTCTGCTTTTCCTCAGTTAGAAAAAAAAACAAGTAATTATTTTTGCAATCAGTAAAGAATTTTTATGATGTAAGAAGAAACTGTTTGAGAGCAAATGAAATTGTGAAAATTGTTAAGAAAAATAATATATTGAAAATATATTATAGAAAATACGTACTTATACTATAATGAAAATAAACGCTAAATACAGAAGAATTCTTTGAAATAAAGAATAATTTGTATTTTCTGTTTGATAATAAATAAAACAAGAAGAGTGCTTGAGTTTTTATAATGAAATCAAAGAAAAGGTGACCAGAGATCAAGGTATAATATGATAAGTTAAAAAAAAACTTGTATTTAATTCAGATTTCGTACAGTTCCTGTTTAGTTCTAGTTCAGTTCTAGTTCAGTTCTAGTTCAGTTCTAGTTCAGTTCTAGTTTAGTTCTAGTTTAGTTCTAGTTCAGTTCTAGTTCAGTTCTAGTTCAGTTCTAGTTCAGTTCTAGTTCAGTTCTAGTTCAGTTCTAGTTCAGTTCTAGTTCAGTTCTAGTTCAGTTCTAGTTCAGTTCTAGTTCAGTTCTGGTTTAGTTCTAGTTCAGTTCTATTTCAGTTCTATTTCAGTTCTATTTCAGTTCTATTTCAGTTCTAGTTTAGTTCTAGTTCTAGTTCAGTTCTAGTTCAGTTCAGTTCAGTTCTGTTCAGTTCTAGTTCTAGTTCAGTTCAGTTATAGTTCAGTTCTAGTTCAGTTCTAGTTCAGTTCTAGTTCAGTTCTAGTTCAGTTCTAGTTCAGTTCTACTTCAGTTCTAGTTCAGTTCTAGTTCAGTTCTAGTTCAGTTCTAGTTCAGTTCTAGTTCAGTTCTAGTTCAGTTCTAGTTGAGTTCTAGTTCAGTTCTAGTTCTGTGCTAGTTCAGCTCTAGTTCAGTTCTAGCTCAGTTCTAGTTCCGTTCTTGTTCAGTTCTAGTTCAGTTCTAGTTCAGTTCTAGTTCAGTTCTAGTTCAGTTCTAGTTCAGTTCTAGTTCAGTTCTAGTTCAGTTCTACTTCAGTTCTAGTTCAGTTCTAGTTCAGTTCTAGTTCAGTTCTAGTTCAGTTCTAGTTCAGTTCTAGTTCAGTTCTAGTTCAGTTCTAGTTTAGTTCTAGTTTAGTCCTAGTTCCGTTTTAGTTCTAGTTCCGTTTTAGTTTAGTTCTAGTCCAGTTCTAGTTCAGTTTCAGCTGGCCACCTAAACTCTACTCTAAGAACTTTTCAAAAAATACTATTCGTGCTAAGATGCTGTATATGTTTTTATCGGAAGTTTGAAAAAATATAAATTAAGCAAAAAATAAAGGAAAAAGTGCATTGAAAGAAAACAGCAGCAAGCGTACCAGGAAGAAAAATGAGAAAAATAAAACAACAGCTCATTTTCTCTCACACATTACAAATAAACTGCTGCAGCACAGTCAAAGTGTAGATGATAACATAAAAAAAATCTAGCTTTTTATACTTTTTGCTTGTTTTTTTTTTTTTTTTTTTTTTTTTTTTTGGAGCCCTTTAAATAAAATACTACTACCACTCATCATCGGTACTTTTGCTCAATAACGTGTGCTGGATATTGTTGTCGTCCTTGTTGCTTTTGCAGCAGTTTGTGTTGTTAATAACAGCCATCAGTTTTAGGTACTTATGACAGCAGCACAGCAGTAGTTGTAATTGTAGTGCTACATATAGTGACTATCAACAGCTATAGCAGAAAATAAAAACAAAAGGGTTTGTGTCTTGCATAAAGTGCAATGCAACAACAGTTTTTAATAAAGCTAACAAAAACAAATTTGCTCTTCTAAAGTAAGAATTCTTACCAAGGAACAATTTTTAGTTTATTGTTTTATTTGTGTATTTTAACAAAAACTAAAATAACAAATGAAGGTTTATTTCTCATAAAAAAAAAACGTAAAAACTGAAAGGATCGTTTTCTATGTAGTGGTGAGTGTGTGTGGGAGAGTTTTTTCTTCATTTATAGTTTTGACTAGTTTATTATTGTTTTTATATTTATTTTGAAAAAAGTATTAGAAAAAAAGAAAGCAACTGAACGAAGAAAACAAATCATAAAGAAACTTGGGTAAAGCTACATGCAAACTTGCTCCTAAGGCAACAGGGATGGAAAATTAACTTTTAAGTTCAGTTGTAGTTTAGATCTAGTTCAGTTCTAATTCAGTTTTAATTCAATTCTAGTTCAGTCCTAGTTCAGCTCTAGTTCAGTTCTAGCTCAGTTCTAGTTCAGTTCTAGTTCAGTTCTAGTTCAGTTCTAGTTCAGTTCTAGTTCAGTTCTAGTTTGTGAGGTCTGTTATAGTTCAAAATGTTTTCTGGGTAGATATGTTTGAATAAATTCTAAATATTATTTAGTTTCACTCTTTTGAATTTAGTGTCATTTGTAAAATAAAAATTTCAATGTAGGAAAATTTCATTGTAAAACATTCTGTTGAACATATTAGTTGCCATAGAGATTTTGCCTTTAATTTTTGAAAAGTTTTAAGAAATAATATTGGAAGGAACGAGATTGTTAAGAATCTAAATTCGTTGTTGGTAAGATAATTGTAAAGTCTTTTGTTAAGTTAACTAACTGTTCAGAAATATCGTTACGAATTTCAGATTACATTTGATGGGATTTTCCATTCAGTATTGGGAATCAGCGCCTTCAAGTGAAGGCACATTCAGTTTTTAGTTAAAGGAAACAGGAAAGGCATTATCTAACAATTCTTGCTGATACTTTATTTGGACAATCATACATATTGGGTTTGGTTTGGTCCAGAGACCAAATCATTAATTCATATTTGTCGAAGATTATTTTATTTAATTCTGCATGCCTGTATTTTAATTCATTTTGAACCTGAATATTTACCCTACAAAGTCAAATCCGATCAAATTTTCCTACACGTTATTCAAAGGATAATTCTGGAGAATATTAGAAGGATTTATCTATTATAATACATCTATTTTTTTTAATAACGGATATTTTCATATTTGTGACTATTGATGTTAACCTGTTATGACCTTTATGGGTCAACAGAGATCGGTAATAACTTTGAAGTATGTCTCTTAAATGTCTATAATCTCATATGCCTTTGTTCTGTATAACCAATTTTGTTTGTATAATTTGTTTTTTTTTTATCAATTCAATTTTAGTTTTATTTAAATTTTGTTGTCATTTTGTGAATTTTGTTTATATATTTCTCTGTTAAAAATATTGTTAACATTTTTCATATTGAACTTAACATTACACATAATATCTAATTTTACATAATGAGAAAGGAACTTTAAGATTGCATCGAAATACCAACATTTTACATCCATGGACAACAGGCCTGCTGTATCATCGGATCCGAAATTGGTGAGTGATTTTCTTTTATTTATCTAAATATGTTCTGTTTCTCATTTTTACTTACAAACATAATCACACAAAATTTCAAATAATGTTAAAGTAACATACTGTTACTATTTTTCATATTAATTTAAATTCTATAATTTTTTCTATATGTTATCATTAAATTTTAAATGCTAACATATTCATGTTGTTAACATAATAAACTAAATCACAAAATCCTATTATTCATTTGATTATTTTATACATATACTGTAAACCTTACACTATAATTTTCTGTTAAAACTTTAACATAAATTTTAACAATTATTTTTAAATCTTTGTTTATTTTTTTTTGTTTTTACCATCCATCAAACAATTTTGAGATATGAACATTGCATTGAATATGAATTTTCTTTGTAACTTAAATATAATTAAATAAAATGTCTTTAACATTTATAATGTTTTAAATTTAACGTTTTAATTCCACGAAAGATTTAAAACTCAGCTAGACAAATTAAATTGGGTTATCTTATAATAGGAATGGGCAAAGATAGCAAAGGTAGGGCTGGGTTAAGAGCTTTAAGGGATAACAATACCTATTCCCCATTCTCCTTATACTCCACGATGGTTAACTTTTCATTTATTTTATGTATGTTTTTCTGTTTGTGTTAGTTTTATTCGGTTTTAGTTCGTATCAATATTGGAAATTGTAGAGCTACCTATATCTTTAAATTAATGTAATGTGTAGTCTATTTTCGGAAAACAAGTTCTCCACCCCATTTTCCCTGAGCACAGCCGGAACCATAGGTAGCAAATAGTTTTCTCGAAGGTAGAAGTCGATTTCGTCCGTTACATAATATTTAAATGGCGCCCAACGTGGGGCCTCAGCGTTTTGTTTTCTTAATTATCTGTTTTAAAATATGAAAATCTATCTACATCTAGCTGAAGCTTCAAAACATTGTTGTGATATTGGTACTTTTATTTATTTGTTTTTTGGTTTTATATTTTCTTGAATGATCTGATATTTTTGGAATTTTAACTTTTGTCTGAAATGGCGAATTTTATACCTAAATAGAGGGAATTTTATTTATTTTGTGTTGGAAATTTGTTTGAGATTTTTGTTATTGGTATTTATCGATAACTTACTCGCAAATTCTAATACTTTGTTTTGTTTTATTCGTTTAAGTTAATATGTGTTTGAGATTTATCTATTTGGTTTTTATCGATTAGATACTCACATGTATAACTTGGATCCTTTTAGCTTGAGTATCAATTTTGGATTTTATAAATACGTATGACGTACGTATAATATACCAGATTGATATTCGACCATTAAATTTTGATTTTGTTTAGTTGTGTTTTGTTTTCGTGGAGTATATGTCTATTTTTTTTATATTTTTTTTTGCTAGCTGTTGTTTTAAATCGAGTAGTGGAATTTTGAATATACTTATTGATTTTTTTTTAATTATAAATATTTCAATTAATAATGCCTTTGACACGAAGCATGGAAAACTTGGCACAGATGGACGAACCATCTAACGTTAGCTTTACAGTTGATTTAGGGACAGAATCAAATATACAAACAAGATCTCAAACAGGAGCTCGACCTAAAAATAGGCCTCAAACTAACGCTTCGCATAATACGAACAATGACAATGATACTAGAATTCGACAATTGATTAATAACTCTTTGAGTAGTTTCCGGGAAGAAATGACTAGTGTGATTTCCGATCAACTAAGTACATTGTTGCGGAACATTAATTTTTCAAATAATTTAAATAATGACAACCCTAATAATTCTTTAAACACTTCTCCTAATCCAAATCCTGAAAATTCAGTAGAGCCGCTTTATGCGGAAAAAGTTCTCAACATCATTCGGAATTGGAGGATAAAGTTTATGGGACATAATGATACGATTTCGGTTGACGAGTTTGTATATCGTATTAATGTTTTGACTACCAATACATTGAGAGGTGACTTTAGTCTATTGTGCAAACACGCCCACATTTTGTTCGAAGGGAAGGCATTAGAGTGGTATTGGCGGTACCATAGACAGGACAATGACCTGGATTGGGTTTCCCTAACAAACGCTTTACGTAGACAATATAAGACCGAGTATAGTGATTATGACATTTTAGATGACATTCGTAAGCGGAAGCAAAAATTGAACGAAAATTTTGATGATTATTTCGAAATTATATCTGCTTTATGTGACAAATTGAGGAATCCTATTTCTGAGACTGACTTTGTAGAGACAATTATACGCAACTTAAAATTAGAAATAAGACATGAATTGTTACACCTGAATATTTCCAGTGTTTCGGATCTTCGTCGTGAAGTTCGTAAGCACGAAAAATTCATGAAAGATTTGAATAATTCAGAGCAGCGAAAACCAGTAAAAGCTAGAATAACAGAGTTGTTGGTACAGGAAAATTGTGAGGATTTGAATGATAATTTAGATAGTGATATTTGTGCAATTCAGAATATTCCAAATTGTTGGAATTGCGAAAAATCAGGGCACACGTATACGGATTGTATGGAGGTTAGGCGTGTTTTCTGTTACGGTTGTGGCCTTAAGGATAATTACAAACCTACTTGCCCTAAATGTAGAATTAGATCTCAGGGAAACGGACTTCAGGATGTCCGACGAAAGTAGAGCGGGCATCCAGTGTTAGCGAAAATTCTATAGTAGATAATAAACTGAATATACATCCTTTGCAACGTCCATTTCATATCCGGTTGGCAAATTATGAAAAGGTTAGGGCAAGGATATTTAATGAGACCAATAAAACGAAAGCAAATAGATCGTCAAAGAGAATTCGTGATTTTTATAATAAATTGAAAATGTTCAGAAAATTCGTTGTTTCATCAATAGTTTCGAGAGAATCAGACAGTAGACCTTATATAAATTTGGAAGTGAATGGGGAAAACTATTTTGCTCTTTTGGACAGTGGAGCAAACAAGAGTGTTATAGGAGGGAAGTTAGCGACAGATGTACAGAATTGGACAGATTTTAAGAAAATTTTGGGTAATGTGCGGACAGCGGACGGACAAAGACAGCATGTACTAGGGACAGTGACTTTGAACGTGAATTATCAAGGACAATTAAGACGTTTTGAATTTTTAGTTGTACCAAGTATTTGTCAAAATTTGATTTGTGGTTACGATTTCTGGATTGCATTTGGCCTTAAGATTTCATGCCCAGAGATTGGTGAAATTAGTTGTAGTGAAACAGAGCCAGATAAAATTTCGCTAACTCTTGAACAAAATGAGAAACTTAGAAAGGTAGTGTCAATGTTTCCGGATTCGGAAGTTGAGGGTTTAGGATGTACAACTCTGTTGGAACATGTTATTGACACAGGGGACGCAAAACCAATTAAACAGCGTTACTACCCCATTTCACCGGCCGTTGAAAAGTTATTATGTCAAGAGTTAGATCGAATGATTTCTTTAGGAGTGATAGAGGAGGCACCAAACTCATCGTGGTCATCTCCAACAGTAGTCGTAGTGAAACCAGGCAAGATCAGAATGTGTGTGGACAGTCGTAAATTAAATTCTGTGACTATCAAAGACGCGTACCCTATACCGAACATTGACGGAATTATATCGAGACTTCCTCCAGTATATTTTATTTCAAAGATAGACTTGAAAGATGCCTTTTGGCAGATCAAGTTGGAGGAATCCTCGAGACCTAAGACAGCATTTACAGTCCCTAATCGGCCATTGTATCAATTTACAAGAATGCCGTTTGGACTATGTAACGCACCACAAACGTTGTGCCGACTGATGGACATGGTTATTCCGTTTAACTTAAAAACTAATATTTTTGTATATTTGGACGACTTACTAATCGTATCTAAGGACTTTGACGAACATTTAAGACATCTTGCCGAGGTAGCATGTAGGTTGAGGATGGCTGGTTTAACCATTAATATTAAAAAGAGCAGTTTTGCTTTAAGCAAAGTTAAATATCTGGGATATATAGTCGGGAATGGTACACTACAGGTAGATGATGATAAGGTAAAGGCAATCAGAGATTTTCCACAACCCAAATCTATAAGACACCTAAGACGTTTCCTTGGAATGACCGGCTGGTACAGAAGATTCATTAAAGACTACTCGACGTTGACATTTCCACTTACTGAACTTTTGACCAAGAAGAAGACCTTTGTTTGGAATGACTTAGCACAAAAAGCATTTGACAACTTGAAAATTAAATTGACTACAGCACCTTTACTTATCCATCCGGATTATTCAAAAACTTTCATCCTACAATGTGACGCTAGCACTTGTGGCATAGGAGCTGTTTTGGCTCAAGAAGACGAGAATGGTGTAGAAAAGCCCATAGCGTATATGTCACACAAATTGAATAAGGCTCAACGTAACTACACCATATCTGAACTTGAGTGCTTAGCAGTTGTTATGGCCATTAAGAAATTTAGATCGTACATTGAGGGACAAGATTTTAAGGTAGTGACAGACCACGCTAGCCTGAAATGGCTTATGGGCCAAAGAGACTTGAACGGAAGACTAGCAAGATGGTCTCTTAAGTTACAAGGTTTCAATTTTAAAATTGAACACCGTAAAGGAAAAGATAATGTTGTCCCGGATGTGTTATCAAGAGCACATGAGGGTGAAGTTTATGTGGATTCTGTAGAAATAGAATGTTTACCATCTATTGATTTAAATTCTAATGCGTTTAAAAGTGACGAATATTCGAAATTAAGGGATTCTATAACGGATGATGTTCCTGACTTTAAGGTCGTTGATGGCTATATTTATAAGCGGACGGAATTTTCAACTGGACAGACGGACGAATCGGACTTATGGAAATTGTTAGTACCTTCTGAACTCAGACATGACGTAATATATGCTGCTCATGACGTTCCGAACTCATCTCACGGCGGAATTGCAAAGACTTTAGAACGGATAAGACGATACTTTTATTGGCCTAGATTGGTGACAGACGTACGTGACTATATTCAAAATTGCGAGTTATGCAAAACTTCGAAGACCCCTACAACTACTTTACGACCACCTATGGGACAGATTGTGAATTCCGAAAGACCTTTCCAGCGACTTTATGTCGACCTTATTGGACCTTTTCCGAGGACAAGAGATGGAAACATTGGCATTTTGATTGTTTTGGATCATTTTTCCAAATTTACATTTTTGAAAGTTTTAAGGAAATTTACTTCTAAATTAATTATACAATATTTGGAAACGGAAATATTTAATTGCTTTGGAGTTCCCGAAATTCTTGTATCGGATAATGGTACGCAGTTTAAATGCAAAGAGTTCGAGAATCTTTTGTCCAAATTTGGAATACAACATGTTTTGACTGCAGTTTACAGCCCTCAGGCAAATGCGAGCGAACGCGTTAATCGCTCAATAAATGAAGCATTGCGTTCCTATATTAGAGGAGATCAAAGAGAATGGGATAAATATATTCCTAGTATTAACTGTTTCCTAAGGAATAGCGTACATCAAACGATTGGGAGAACACCATACCAAATTGTATTCGGACAGACTATGTTAACACACGGACAGGACTATAAACTTTTGGAAAGATTAAATATTTTGGCAGATTCGGACATACACCTTGAAAGACAGGACGGATTTTCGATTTTAAGAAATGATATTCGGAATTTAATGAAGCAAGCATATGAAAAGAACCAGAGAATTTATAATTTGAGATCTAGAAATAAGAATTTTTATGTAGGACAGGAAGTTATTAGGCGAAACTTTACCCAGAGTTCAAAAGTAGATAACTTCAATTCGAAATTGGCACCTGTTGGAATTAAGGCAGTGGTGTTGAGGAAAATAGGAAACGTGAATTATGAACTAAAGGATGTAGTTAGTGGCAATGTTGGAGTTTATCACTCGAAGGATATTTGGGTTTAATTCAATTTGGTAAATTATTTTGACCTTTTCCTAATCCTGTTCATCTGCTGGAATTCAGCGAAGCAGTATTAGTTTTGTGAGGTCTGTTATAGTTCAAAATGTTTTCTGGGTAGATATGTTTGAATAAATTCTAAATATTATTTAGTTTCACTCTTTTGAATTTAGTGTCATTTGTAAAATAAAAATTTCAATGTAGGAAAATTTCATTGTAAAACATTCTGTTGAACATATTAGTTGCCATAGAGATTTTGCCTTTAATTTTTGAAAAGTTTTAAGAAATAATATTGGAAGGAACGAGATTGTTAAGAATCTAAATTCGTTGTTGGTAAGATAATTGTAAAGTCTTTTGTTAAGTTAACTAACTGTTCAGAAATATCGTTACGAATTTCAGATTACATTTGATGGGATTTTCCATTCAGTATTGGGAATCAGCGCCTTCAAGTGAAGGCACATTCAGTTTTTAGTTAAAGGAAACAGGAAAGGCATTATCTAACAATTCTTGCTGATACTTTATTTGGACAATCATACATATTGGGTTTGGTTTGGTCCAGAGACCAAATCATTAATTCATATTTGTCGAAGATTATTTTATTTAATTCTGCATGCCTGTATTTTAATTCATTTTGAACCTGAATATTTACCCTACAAAGTCAAATCCGATCAAATTTTCCTACACGTTATTCAAAGGATAATTCTGGAGAATATTAGAAGGATTTATCTATTATAATACATCTATTTTTTTTAATAACGGATATTTTCATATTTGTGACTATTGATGTTAACCTGTTATGACCTTTATGGGTCAACAGAGATCGGTAATAACTTTGAAGTATGTCTCTTAAATGTCTATAATCTCATATGCCTTTGTTCTGTATAACCAATTTTGTTTGTATAATTTGTTTTTTTTTTTATCAATTCAATTTTAGTTTTATTTAAATTTTGTTGTCATTTTGTGAATTTTGTTTATATATTTCTCTGTTAAAAATATTGTTAACATTTTTCATATTGAACTTAACATTACACATAATATCTAATTTTACATAATGAGAAAGGAACTTTAAGATTGCATCGAAATACCAACATTTTACATCCATGGACAACAGGCCTGCTGTATCATCGGATCCGAAATTGGTGAGTGATTTTCTTTTATTTATCTAAATATGTTCTGTTTCTCATTTTTACTTACAAACATAATCACACAAAATTTCAAATAATGTTAAAGTAACATACTGTTACTATTTTCATATTAATTTAAATTCTATAATTTTTTCTATATGTTATCATTAAATTTTAAATGCTAACATATTCATGTTGTTAACATAATAAACTAAATCACAAAATCCTATTATTCATTTGATTATTTTATACATATACTGTAAACCTTACACTATAATTTTCTGTTAAAACTTTAACATAAATTTTAACAATTATTTTTAAATCTTTGTTTATTTTTTTTTGTTTTTACCATCCATCAAACAATTTTGAGATATGAACATTGCATTGAATATGAATTTTCTTTGTAACTTAAATATAATTAAATAAAATGTCTTTAACATTTATAATGTTTAAATTTAACGTTTTAATTCCACGAAAGATTTAAAACTCAGCTAGACAAATTAAATTGGGTTATCTTATAATAGGAATGGGCAAAGATAGCAAAGGTAGGGCTGGGTTAAGAGCTTTAAGGGATAACAATACCTATTCCCCATTCTCCTTATACTCCACGATGGTTAACTTTTCATTTATTTTATGTATGTTTTTCTGTTTGTGTTAGTTTTATTCGGTTTTAGTTCGTATCAATATTGGAAATTGTAGAGCTACCTATATCTTTAAATTAATGTAATGTGTAGTCTATTTTCGGAAAACAAGTTCTCCACCCCATTTTCCCTGAGCACAGCCGGAACCATAGGTAGCAAATAGTTTTCTCGAAGGTAGAAGTCGATTTCGTCCGTTACAAGTTCAGTTCTAGTTCAGTTCTAGTTCAGTTCTAGTTCAGTTCTAGTTCAGTTCTAGTTCAGTTCTAGTTCAGTTCTAGTTCAGTTCTAGTTCAGTTCTAGTTCAGTTCTAGTTCAGTTCTAGTTCAGTTCTAGTTCAGTTCTAGTAGTTCTAGTTCAGTTCTAGTTCAGTTCTAGTTCAGCTCTAGTTCAGCTCTAGTTCAGTTCTAGTTCAGTTCTAGTTCAGTTCTAGTTCAGTTCTAGTTCAGTTCTAGTTCAGTTCTAGTTCAGTTCTAGTTCAGTTCTAGTTCAGTTCTAGTTTAGTTCTAGTTCAATTCCAGTTCTAGTTCTGTTCCAGTTCAGTTCTGCCATAGTTCAGTTCCGGCATAGTTCTAGTTCAGTTTTAGTTCAGTTCTACTTCAGTTCTAGTTCAGTTCTAGTTCAGTTCTAGTTCAGTTCTAGTTCAGTTCTAGTTTAGTTCAGTTCTAGTTCAGTTCTAGTTCAGTTCTAGTTCAGTTCTAGTTCAGTTCTAGTTCAGTTCTAGTTCAGTTCTAGTTCAGTTCTAGTTCAGTTCTAGTTCAGTTCTAGTTCAGTTCTAGTTCAGTTCTAGTTCAGTTCTAGTTCAGTTCTAGTTCAGTTCTAGTTCAGTTCCAGTTCAGTTCCAGTTCAGTTCAGTTCTAGTTCAGTTCTAGTTCAGTTCTAGTTCAGTTCTAGTTGAGTTCTAGTTGAGTTCTAGTTCAGTTCTAGTTCAGTTCTAGTTCAGTTCTAGTTCAGTTCTAGTTCAGTTCTAGTTCAGTTCTAGTTGAGTTCTAGTTGAGTTCTAGTTCAGTTCTAGTTCAGTTCTAGTTCAGTTCTAGTTCAGTTCTAGTTCAGTTCTAGTTCAGTTCTAGTTCAGTCTAGTTCAGTCTAGTTCTAGTTCTAGTTCAGTCTAGTTCAGTTCTAGTTCAGTTCTATTTCAGTTCTAGTTCAGTTCTAGTTCAGTTCTAGTTCAGTTCTAGTTCAGTTCTAGTTCAGTTCTAGTTCAGTTCTGCTTTAGTTATAGTTCAGTTCTAATTCAGTTCTAGTTCAGATCTAATTCAGTTCTAGTTAAGTTCTAATTCAGTTCTAGTTCAGTTCTAGTTCAGTTCTAGTTCAGTTCTAGTTCAGTTCTAGTTCAGTTCTAGTTCAGTTCTAGTTCAGTTCTAGTTCAGTTCTAGTTCAGTTCTACTTTAGTTATAGTTCAGTTCTAGTTCAGTTCTAATTCAGTTCTAGTTCAGTTCTAGTTCAGTTCTAGTTCAGTTCTAATTCAGTTTTAGTTCAGTTCTAGTTCAGTTTTAGTTCAGTTTTAGTTCAGTTCTAGCTCAGTTCTAGTTCAGTTCTAGTTCAGTTCTAGTTCATCTCTAGTTCAGTTCTAGTTCAGTTCTGCTTTAGTTATAGTTCAGTTCAGTTCTAGTTCAGTTCTAGTTCAGTTCTAGTTCAGTTCTAGTTCAGTTCTAGTTCAGTTTTAGTTCAGTTCTAGTTTAGTTCTAGTTCAGTTCTAGTTTAGTTCTAGTTCAGTTCTAATTTAGTTCTAGTTCAGTTCTAATTCAGTTTTAGTTCAGTTCTAGTTCAGTTTTAGTTCAGTTCTAGTTCAGTTCTAGTTCATCTCTAGTTCAGTTCTAGTTCAGTTCTAGTTCAGTTCGAGGTGAGTTCTAGTTCAGTTCTAGTTCAGTTCTAGTTCAGTTCTAGTTCAGTTTTAGTTCAGTTCTAGTTCAGTTCTAGTTTAGTTTTAGTTCAATTCTAGTTCAGGTACAGATTTTTTTAACTTTTGTTTAATTTTATTTCAATATTATTTTTTAAAATCTTGATTTTTAAAGCGAAAATCTGTTTTTATATGTATGTGTATAGCTTTTTTTTTGCCATCCCTGACCTGCATTCTTTGTTTTGCAATAATGTGTAGTATGTAAAAAGGCGCAAGTAGCTGGAGAGTGTGCTTGTTTGTTGAGTTACTCTCGTTGTCTTTCTGTTTTTATTTTTTAATGTGTGGGAGTAATAAGTAAAAGTGTGCTTGTGTTTTGTGTATTCTCTATAGAGGAATGTTTGTTTGTATGTTTGGTTTAACTCTTTCGTTTTTATTATTTTATACTAAAGATGAAAACGACGAGAGTACGTACTCTTGTATTGTTGTTGAATTAACAATTGTCCTTTTGTTGCATTGAAATTTTTTTACGTTTGGCATTGTTGTTATTAACGTTGTTGTCAAAACTAAAAAAATTATACAAAAACTACAAAAATATAGGGATAAACAACCAACAATAAGAGTAAAAAACTATTTAAATGGTTTTTTCTACTATAATTTGGTACGTATTTATTAAAGTTCCAAAAAAAAAAAAAACTTTTAAAAAGAATTTTTTAACAAAAGACTCCGTTTTTGCTTTTAGATTCTTTTACAAAGCAGTTAAAAAGGGTTTGAGTTTAAAATTTTTTGTCTTATAGTCTGCTAGAAGAATGCAGATGTTGATTAAATCTAAATTTTTTTCTCGTTTTCATTTTTTTTTTTGTTTTTCGAAAGAAAAGCTGTAAATGAAATGAATTTCTTTTTTTTTCTTTCAGAATAAAGACATTTCAAATTTAATTGTGCAGAAAAATATGTCATTAAAACAATAAAAAGATGTGAATAAATTTTGTCTTTTGTTTTTTTTTAGATTATAATTCAAATTAAGAAAAATAATAGAAAGGAAAAAATTAAGAAATTTTAAAATGTTATGAAAAATAAGCTAAGTTTTAATTTAAGAAAAATTTGCTTTTTTATGTAAATATTTAATTATAAGAAAACTTTAAATTTAACAAGATCCAAACAAGGTTCAGTTCAACGTAAGTTCAAGTTCTAGTTCAGTACTATTTCAGTTCTAGTTCAGTTCTAGTTAAATTCTAGTTCTATTTCAGTTTTAGTTCAGTTCAAGTTCAAGTTCTGTTCTAGTTCAGTTCTAGTTCAGTTCCAGTTCAGTTCTAGTTCAGTTCTAGTTCAGTTCTAGTTCAGTTCTAGTTCAGTTCTAGTTCAGTTCTAATTCAGTTCTAGTTCAGTTCTAATTCAGTTTTAGTTCAGTTCTAATTCAGTTTTAGTTCAGTTCTAGTGTACTTCTAGTTCTGTTCTAGTTTTGTTCTAGTGTCGTTCTAGTTCAGTTCTAGTTCCATTTCTAGTTCAATTCTAGTTAAGTTCTAGTTCAGTTCTAGCTCAGTTCTAGTAAAGTTTAGTTCAGTTCTAGTTCAGTTCTAGTAAAGTTTTAGTTCAGTTCTAGTTCTGTTCTAGTTCAGTTCTAGTTCAGTTCTAGTTCAGTTCTAGTTAAGTTCTAATTCAGTTCTACTTCAGTTCTAGTGTAGTTCTAGTTCAGTTCTAGTTCAGTTCTGGTTCAGTTCTAGTTCAGTTCTAGTTCAGTTCTAGTTCTAGTTCAGTTCTAGTTCAGTTCTAGTTCAGTTCTAGTTCAGTTCTGGTTCAATTCAGTTCAGTTCTATTTCCGTTCTAGTTCAGTTCCAGTTCAGTTTTAGTTCAGTTCTAGTTCAGTTCTAGTTCAGTTCTAGTTCAGTTCTAGTTCAATTCTAGTTCAGTTCTAGTTCAGTTCTAGTTCAGTTCTAGTTCAGTTCTAGTTCAGTTCTAGTTCAGTTCTAGTTCAGTTCTAGTTCAGTTCTAGTTCAGTTCTAGTTCAGTTCTAGTTCAGTTCTAGTTCAGTTCTAGTTCAGTTCTAGTTCAGTTCTAGTTCAGTTCTAGTTCAGTTCTAGTTCAGTTCTAGTTCAGTTCTATTTCAGTTCTAGTTCAGTTCTAGTTCAGTTCTAGTTCAGTTCTAGTTCAGTTCTAGTTCAGTTCTAGTTCAGTTCTAGTTCAGTTCTAGTTCAGTTCTAGTTCAGTTCTAGTTCAGTTCTAGTTCAGTTCTAGTTCAGTTCTAGTTCAGTTCTAGTTCAGTTCTAGTTCAGTTCTGGTTCAGTTCTAGTTTATTTATAACTCAACCTTAGTTCAGTTGTGGTTCAGTTCTGTTTTGGTTCTAGTTCTAGTTCAGTTCTACTTTAGAGTTCAGCCCTGATTCAGTTCTAGTTCAGTGGTAGTTCAGTTCTACATAATTTTTTGCTTTCTTTTCATAACTTTGACTATTTTAACTTTGTGGTGTTTTATAAAACATTTAAATTTAAATTTTATCATTAAAATTGTGGTATAAATAATGTTCAACTTTAAATCCCTTCTATTACTTAAAACCAATATTAAAACTCAATAATTAGTGGTTACCACTAGTCTGGCAAACTAATTACCAATCTTTAAATATTGTAAAAATTAATTGATTTAAATAATTCTCTAAAATAAACAATTATTTTTCTGGAAAATATTATTATGTAAACAAATCAAAATTTAAATTATATAAAAAAAACCCCAACACAAACAACAATATTCTATTAAAAATTTTCCCTTAACCTCAAAAACCTCATAAATTAATTGTGATTTCATTACCAGCATAAAAATAAAACTAGCAGAGACGTTTATAGTAAAGCGGCTACATTTTAGGCTACGTAGGGAATGTTAAGGTTCGACTGACCTAAAGATACATAAGTTTAGTTAAAATAAGAAGTTAAATATTTGGGACAAACATTTTCCAAAAGGGACTTCTGTGTCTCTTTAAGAACTCCAATTCTTTGCCAGCAATTTCCAACTACGCCTGTGTTGTTTTGCAAAAAACAGTTGGCATTTGTTAGTGTTGTATTCTGTTTGTCTTCTTCTGTGCATTTGGCAGCAGTGTTTCAGCTACTGACATGTTGCATCAACAATACATTATAATTGAATTGTACATGGTTTTTTGTTTTTTTTCTTCTATTTTTTTGTGTTGCAAAAAATCCACAAATGAAAATATAATAGTTACTCATTGTGATGCACTGCTACTGCACACAGTAAATAATTGACCTCCTGACAACTGCTGCAGTGAGGGTTGTGTATTTCATCACTTCGTCGTCGTGATGAATAGTAAAGATAATGACGTGTTGCCCTGAATGATGTCTGCAGTGTTGGTGAATTTATATTTTGAAATTGTAAAGCGAATGATTAAAAAATTAGCAATAATTCTGATAATTAGTAATGAAGTCTTTGGAAGACGTAGAGTTTTGATGGATGAGTAATTTATATTGAGAAATATATTGACACTAATATTGTTTGTAAGAAAAAGAAACTTAAATTCAAGGTTGGTGTTCCGATTTCTTTGATTTTGAAATCAAATGACACGAACATTAAATAAAAAACAGATAGATAGATGGATGGATAGATAGATAGATAGATAGATAGATAGATAGATAGATAGATAGATAGCTAGATCGCTCGCTCTCGCTCGCTCGCTCGCTCGCTCGCTCTCTCGCGCGCTCGCTCGCTCGCTCGCTCGCTCCTCGCTGCGCTCGCTCTCCTCGCTCGCTCGCTCGCTCGCTCGCTCTCTCGCTCGCTCGCTCGCTCGCTCGCTCGCTCGCTGCTCGCTCGCTCGCTCGCTCGCTCGCTCTCGCTCGCTCGTCGCTCGCTCGCTCGCTCGCTCGCTCGCTCGCTCCTCCTCGCTCGCTCGCTCGCTCGCTCGCTCGCCGCTCGCTCGCTCGCTCGCTCGCTCGCTGCTCGCTCCTCGCTCCCTCGCTCCCTCGCTCGCTCGCTCGCTCGCTCGCTCGCTCGCTCGCTCGCTCGCTCGCTCGCTCGCTCGATCGCTCGCCGCTCGCTCGCTCGCTCGCTCGCTCGCTCCTCGCTCTCTCGCTCGCTCGCTCGCTCGCTCGCTCGCTCGCTCGCTCGCTCGCGCTGCTCGCTCGCTCGCTCGCTCGCTCGCTCGCTCGCTCGCTCGCTCGCTCTCTCGCTCGCTCGCTCGCTCGCTCGCTCGCTCGCTCCTCGCTCGCTCGCTCGCTCTCGCTCGCTCGCTCGCTCGCTCCTCGCTCCTCGCTCGCTCGCTCGCTCGCTCGCTCGCTCGCTCCTCGCTCGCTCGCTCGCTCTCGCTCGCTCGCTCGCTCGCTCGCTCGCTCGCTCGCTCGCTCGCTCGCTCGCTCGCTCTCTCCCCTCGCTCCTCGCTCGCCGCTCTCTCCTCGCTCGCTCGCTCGCTCGCTCGCTCGCTCGCTCGCTCGCTCTTCGCTCGCTCGCTCGCTCGCTCGCTCCTCGCTCGCTCGCTCGCTCGCTCGCTCGCTCGCTCGCTCGCTCGCTCGCTCGCTCGCTCGCTCGCTCGCTCGCTCGCTCTCTCGCTCGCTCGCTCGCTCGCTCCTCGCTCGCTCGCTCGCTCGCTCGCTCCTCGCTCGCTCGCTCGCTCGCTCGCTCGCTCGCCGCTCGCTCGATCGCTCGCTCGCTCGCTCGCTCGCTCGCTCGCTCGCTCGCTCGCTCGCTCGCTCGCTCGCTCGCTCGCTCGCTCCTCGCTCGCTCGCTCGCTCGCTCGCTCGCTCGCTCGCTCGCTCGCTCGCTGCTCGCTCGCTCGCTCGCTGCTCGCTCGCTCGCTCGCTCGCTCGCTCGCTCGCTCGCTCGCTCGCTCGCTCGCTCGCTCGCTCGCTCGCTCCCGCTCGCTCGCTCTCGCTCGCTCGCTCGCTCGCTCGCTCGCTCGCTCGCTCGCTCGCTCGCTCGCTCGCTCGCTCTCTCGCTCGTGCTCGCTCTCCTCGCTCGCTCGCTCTCGCTCGCTCGCTCGCTCGCTCGCTCGCTCGCTCGCGCGCTCGCTCGCTCGCTCTCGCTCGCTCGCGCCCGCTCGCTCCTCGCTCGCTCGCTCGCTCGCTCGCTCGCTCGCTCGCTCTCGCTCGCTCGCTCGCTCGCTCTCTCGCTCGCTCGCTCGTCGCTCGCTCGCTCGTCTCGCTCGCTCGCTCGCTCGCTGCTCGCTCGCTCGCTCGCTCGCTCGCTCTCTCGCTCGCTCGCTCGCTCGCTCGCTCGCTCGCTCGCTCGCTCGCTGCTCGCTCGCTCGCTCGCTCGCTCCCGCTCGCTCGCTCGCTCGCTCTCGCTCGCTCTCTCGCTCGCTCGCTCGCTCGCTCGCTCGCTCGCTCGCTCGCTCGCTCGCTCGCTCGCTCGCTCGCTCGCTCGCTCTCTCGCTCGCTCGCTCGCTCTCCTGCTGCTCCTCATCTCTCTTCTATCTTCTCACTCTTCTTCTTCTAGATAGAATAGATTCTTCAGGAATCCAGGATTGGTTTGATTTGAATAATTGTTTTTAATGAGATCCAAAATTAAAGCTGAAATTGGATTGTAATGGGATCAAGTGTTACAGCTACATCTAGAACATCGACTACTACAAGAACAGCTAAATATCTAAAATTAAAACATAAAAACTTAATCTTTATCACTTCCCTTTTGTTTAAATAAAGTATTTCCGCAAATTTGCATTTTCTTATCCCTTTAAGTATGCTTTTATTTTAACATAAATTTTCTCTCCCTAAATGTGATGCTTTATTGTATGCATTTAATCTTCATAATTCAATAACTTTTAAATAAATATTTGTGTTTCTTTTTTAATACTTTAACACATGTGATGCTTTTTTACAACACAACGTTGGTTCAATGGCTTTTTCACAGTTTATGAGTAAAATAAGTAGGGGAAAATCTAAAAAAAAAAAATCTTTTAACAGGAAAATATGTATAAATTTTTGCAAGTTTTCTTTTACAAACGCATAAATAGCAAAATGTCTTCTTAAGAAGTATTTTTTAACAATGATATTGAAATCATCATAAAAAACAGGAGGATAACTAAAGAAAGATGACAGTAGAATATGTTAAATAATAATAAATCTATAAATACGAGGGTAGGAAAAGAAATTGAGAAGTTTTTAGAGCTGCAAGCAATAAAAGATAAAACAGTTCATACTGTAGATGGCGCTGTGTTAGACTGTCAGTGTAAACATTTTTGCAACCTCTTAGCATCTAACAATTTAATACCAATGTAGGGTGATATTTTATGCTTTTTCTTCTTTTTTGCCTTTCATCTTCACCAAACTATTCAAAATCATTCATACAAATGAAAAATCATTTCATAGTTTCAAATGTCATTGTTGAGATAAACGAACATTGAAAATCATTGCAAAACTACTACAGGATCTACGCATACTTGCATTCTGTTGTCTATTCCTGTTGTATTGTCTTTCAACGTTTCTTTGAATGTTACAACAATTCCTGTCGATTTACTACCAAAACTACTACTACACACTACTACTCGATGTAGTAATTCTAAGCCCCCCGATACAAAACTCAAGGTGAATGTATTGTTTGTAAATATATATCCAAAAGGATGTTAGTATTTACGTGCCGTTTCACATATCTATCAACATTTACACATACATATAAGCAAGGATATATGCTTTAGACTTCGATAACATTGCCATGACATTTACCTTGTCTTCGTTTTTCAAGACAGCAGTCAGGTGTTTTTAAAGTGCAACACAGCAGCAGTTTGAGTATCAGTATCATCCTCATCATCATCTTAGGTTTTCATCTTAAGTAGTTTTACTCCTAAGCATTTGTGTTGTAAGAATTTTCAGTTGTTTGTGATTTTATATAATAGATGTGTGTGTTCTTATTTATAGATAGTTTAAATAACAAAATGCATTTTGCTGGAAATTCTTCAATGTTTTAGTATGCATAAACTAACTATAAATTTTGTAGGTTTGTGCATTTGTTAGTAAATCAATGGGGAGTTATCTGGGGAGTTGTGGGAGTGTTTGGTTGTAAGTAATTTTACAATCAAAGGTTATAAATTATACGATATGAATACTGTTGGGGGATTATGATTATTAAAAAGTATGTTTGTTAAACAATTTTGAAAAGATATGTTAGGAACTTTTTTTTAAAGAATTTTCTTGGATGTAAAAAGTTTTTTGTTTAAGAGAATATCATTATTTTTGCAGTTCTAGTTCCACCTGATTCATATACCTTTGTATAGTCAATTTTCAGTTCAGTTACTACAGGCCATTTCCAGCTTCAATTGTAATTCTATACACACTCCAATTTCACCACTACTTGTGGATACATATGCAGTACAAATAGAGCTACAGTACTTGTTCCACATATGGTCCAA
Source organism: Lucilia sericata (assembly GCF_015586225.1). Lineage (NCBI taxonomy): Eukaryota > Metazoa > Arthropoda > Insecta > Diptera > Calliphoridae > Lucilia > Lucilia sericata. The sequence continues at coordinate 26,427 of NW_023995357.1, read as the reverse complement.
TTTGAGCTACAATTATTGATCATTATAAAATCATATTACGGATTCTTATACTAATCAATTAAGCTTTCATTATGCCCAATTTGAATTTTGGATTCATGTGAATTCAATTTTTATCCACTCCAATTTAAGCTACAATTAATCTATCTATCTATCTGTTTATCTATCTATCTATCTATCTATCTATCTATCTATCTATCTATCTATCTATCTATCTATCTATATATCTATCTATCTATCTATCTATCTATCTATCTATCTATCTATCTATCTATCTATCTATCTATCTATCTATCTATCTATCTATCTATCTATCTATCTATCTATCTATCTATCTATCTATCTATCTATCTATCTATCTATCTATCTATCTATCTATCTATCTATCTATCTATCTATCTATCTATCTATCTATCTATCTATCTATCTATCTATCTATCTATCTATCTATCTATCTATCTATCTATCTATCTATCTATCTATCTATCTATCTATCTATCTATCTATCTATTCTATCTATCTATCTATCTATCTATCTATCTATCTATCTATCTATCTATCTATCTATCTATCTATCTATCTATCTATCTATCTATCTATCTATCTATCTATCTATCTATCTATCTATCTATCTATCTATCTATCTATCTATCTATCTATCTATCTATCTATCTATCTATCTATCTATCTATCTATCTATCTATCTATCTATCTATCTATCTATCTATCTATCTATCTATCTATCTATCTATATATCATCTATCTATCTATCTATCTATCTATCTATCTATCTATCTATCTATCTATCTATCTATCTATCTATCTATCTATCTATCTATCTATCTATCTATCTATCTATCTATCTATCTATCTATCTATCTATCTATCTATCTATCTATCTATCTATCTATCTATCTATCTATCTATCTATCTATCTATCTATCTATCTATCTATCTATCTATCTATCTATCTATCTATCTATCTATCTATCTATCTATCTATCTATCTATCTATCTATCTATCTATCTATCTATCTATCTATCTATCTATCTATCTATCTATCTATCTATCTATCTATCTATCTATCTATCTATCTATCTATCTATCTATCTATCTATCTATCTATCTATCTATCTATCTATCTATCTATCTATCTATCTATCTATCTATCTATCTATCTATCTATCTATCTATCTATCTATCTATCTATCTGTCTATCCGTCTATCTATCTATCTATCTATCTATCTATCTATCTATCTATCTATCTATCTATCTATCTATCTATCTATCTATCTATCTATCTATCTATCTATCTATCTATCTATCTATCTATCTATCTATCTATCTATCTATCTATCTATCTATCTATCTATCTATCTATCTATCTATCTATTTAAGAACCTATATAAATAATAATTTCAGTTCATTCCTACTTAATATTTAAATCAAATAAATATAATCCTTTCAACCGTTTCAAATATTTAAATAGAAATAAATTTTACTCTTGCAAATGCATACACAAAATAACATGGAAAATATAAAACTCTACATTTAGGCTTCAATGAATAATTTAAATCGAAATCTAAACCAGGGTAAAATATTAATTTCATATGCATAAAGTATTAAATTAAAATATTTGCAAAACATATTAAAAAATATATACATTTAGGTCAACAAAAGTAACAAATATAAATGAAAGTTATTTATAGCAAATTTAAAAAGCTGCAACAAAAGCTAAAAATTATAAATTAAAATTTAAAAGGAATAAGAAAGATTTAAAATTATAAAAAAATCGAAAAATTTGCTAAAAATATGAAATATTGTTAACTAAATATTTTTTACTTTATACACTTTATAAAAACCTCAAATGTATTTTTATATTTATGTTTTTTTTATTTTAAAAATTTTATTCACACAACTGACTAAACATAACCGCTAGCTAACCCGAAAAACCAAAGCATATCGTTGAGGTGGCATAAATTTAAAAGCATAACGTTAGGCATAAACCAATAAATAAAAGATTTATGAATTTATTAAAATTTAATGCATAAAAGCATTAAATTGTATTAGTAAGCTGATTTTTTTTTAATTGTTATAAAAAAATTGTTTAAATTTTAACAAAATTTACCATATTTATTTAAAAACAACAATTGTTGCTAACCAAAAACCATTGCATTGTTTTGATTGTTTGCTTAATAGTATGAAAAAAATCCCTGAAAGTTTTAGTTTTTTTTTAACATTTGTTTTTAATTAAAATTTATACACACATTACTTACTACATTACTCAAGGTACACAAATCTAGTTATCTCTTACAGTCATTAACACACACTTAAAGTGCAGCTACTTGTAAGAGTAGTATGTTGTTGTAAAATTGAGTTCATAGAAGAAAACTTCATGTTTTTTCTTTAGAAAATTTTGTCAAGTTAAATTTATTTCTTATTTTTAGGTTATTTAAAAATAGAAAAGAAAATGTTTTAAAAAAATAAGTTTAGGTCAGCCAGTACTTCGAAGTAAAGGAATTATAAGGGACAATGTTAGTAGTTTGATTTTAATTATCTGGACTATCGAAAGACTAGACTATAGGCTGTGCTATAGACAGACTGTAATCTGGATTGTAGACAGACTATAGTCTGGACTATAGACAGACTATAGTCTGGACTATAGACAGAATATAGGCTAAAATATAGACAGATCATAGTCTGGACTATAGACAGACTATAGTCTGGACTATAGACTGGACTATAGACAGACTATAGTCTGGACTATAGACTGGACTATAGACAGACTATAGTCTGGACTATAGACAGACTATAGTCTGGACTATAGACAGACTATAGTCTGGACTATAGACAGACTATAGTCTGGACTATAGACAGACTATAGTCTGGACTATAGACAGACTATAGTCTGGACTATAGACAGACTATAGTCTGCATTATAGACAGACTATAGAAAGACTATATTCTGCACTATAGACATTATAGAGAGACTATAGTCTGCACTATTTGACAGACTATAGCCTGTACTATAGACAGACCATAGTTTGCGCTATAGACAGACTATAGTCTGCGCTATAGACGAACTATAGTCTGCATTATAGGCAGACTAAAGTATGCACTGTAGACATAGTGTAGTCGGCACTATACACACACTATAGTCGGCACTATAGACAGACTAAAGTCTGCGCTATAGACAGACTATAGTCTGCACTATAAAGAGACTATAGTCTGCACTATTTGACAGACTATGGCCTGTATTATAGACAGACTATCATAGCACTATAGACAGATTATAGTCGGTACTATAGCGCTATAGAATGAAGATAGTCTACAATATAGACAGATCATAGTCTTCACTATAGACAGACTATAGTCTGCACTATAGGCAGATTATAGTCTGCACTATAATCAGACTATAGTCTGCATTATAGACAGACTAAAGTATGCACTATAAACACACTATTGTCAGCACTATAGACAGACTATAGTCTGCACTATAGACACACTATAGTCGTCACTATAGACATACTATAGTCTGCACTATAGACAGACTAAAGTCTGGACTATAAGACTGCATTATAGACAGACTATAGACTGCATTATAGACAGACCATAGTCTGCACTATAGACAGACTATAGTCTGCACTATAGAAATACTATATTCTGCACTATAGACATTATAGAGAGACTATAGTCTGCACTATTTGACAGACTATAGCCTGTACTATAGACAGACTATAGTCTGCGCTATAGACAGACTATTGTTTGCCATATAGACAGACTATAGTCTGCATTATAGACAGACTAAAGTATGCACTATAGACACACTATAGTCGGCACTATAGACAGACTATAGTCTGGACTATAGACAGACTATGGTCTGCATTATAGACAGACTAAAGTATGCACTATAGACACACTATAGTCGGCACTATAGACAGACTAAAGTATGCACTATAGACACACTATAGTCGGCACTATAGATAGACTATAGTCTGCACTATAGACAGACTATAGTCTGGACTATAAACACACAATAGTCTGCACTATAGATAGACTATAGTCTGCACTATAGACAGACTATAGTCTGCACTATAGACAGACTAAAGTCTCGACTATAGGCAGAATATAGCCTAAAATATAGACAGACTATAGTCTGGACTATAGACACACTATATTCTGCACTATAGACAGACAATAGTCTGCACCATAGACAGACTATAGTCTGCACTATAGACAGACTATAGTCTGCACTATAGACAGACTATAGTCTGCACTATAGACACACTATAGTCGGCACTATAGACAGACTATAGTCTGCACTATAGACAGATTATAAACAGGCAATAGTCTGCACTATAGATAGACTATAGTCTACACTACAGACAGACTATAGTCTGCATAGACTATAGTCTGCATTATAGACAGACTATAGTCTCTACTATATACAGACTATAGCCTCCACTATAGACATACTATAGACTTCACTATAGACAGACTATAGTCTTCACTATAGGCAGACTATAATCATCAGACTAGACAGACTAGTCTCCAATATAGACAGGCTATATATAGTCAGGCTATATATAGTCAGGCTATATATAGTCTGTACAATAGATAGAATTTAGTTTGGATTGTAGATAGATTGTGTTCCTAACTGAGGTTTAATCATAGTTTCAAATTTAGTTCCAGTTTAGCTTTAATTTGCTTTGCTCTAATTATAGTCCGAGTTTAGCTTTAATCACAGTTCTCACTCCCTCTCTTAAGAAAAGTTAAAAAACTATTGATGTTCTTAAGTTCTTTTAATCTCTTTTTGTAAAATAAAACCTTTATCGATTCATTTCAAAATTTACATATTACTCAAACGTTTCCGCCCCCCCTACACTACCAAAACAAATAAAAGTTTTACCTAGAAACTATGCAAAACTTAGTTTATTTCTTTTGTATAATTTCGCAGCAAATTACTCAGTTGTGTTTCCCCTTGCATTTTCGTTAACACTAACTAATGCACAACATCGACATAAAGTAGACCAGAAAAGTGGCTTTAATTTTAACCCCATTGTTTGGCCAAAAAGTCAAAATTGTTTGAAATACGTACAGGTTGAAACACAAGAGAGAAGGAAAAACGAAGCAAACAACTTTGCACTTTTATGCTTAATTAATTCAAAGTAATTGTATATTTTTTTTCTAGTTTCCCCCCTAGAGCCAAAGAAACGAAAAAAAAGTATCAGCATGAGAAAATATTTTTTACCTTCCAGATAAACAATTAGCAAAGTGAAAATTGTAACAAATTCCAAAGAAGAAGGGTTTAAATTGCAATAACAAAAACCTATTTAAATTGTTGTTTATTAAAGTCATTTGACTTAACACTGATGTTGGTAATAGATAAATTGCATTAAAAACTTATAGTTTTTGTTTTTGGGTGGGTAAATTAAGAAATATAAAACTTACTCTTAAAAGTATGCTTTAGTTTTTTTTGTCAGCCAGCCAGCTTGACTGGCTTAAGGACACAATCTAATAATTTTTGTGTATATTTTGGTTTCTCATGCCATTTAATTTCATTCTATTTTCCATAAGTTTTTCAACACTTTGTAGATTAATTTGTCAAAGTTTATAGCCTAGCTTAAGGCGTACAAGAATACTTAATATTTGTTTAATACTGTTTACAGTAAACTAAAGTTTATGTTCTAACAAATATGTCTGACAAACAAGTTTTTCTGTCATTTCCTTTGAAAAAAACTTAGACTTAAAAGTTTGTTTTTCAAAAATATGCTACATTTTAACTACATTTAATACTCCCTTAGGTATGCTTTAAATATTTATTACCCCTTTTCTGTTAAACAACTAAAATTATATACAAAAATTTCTATTGCAAATTTATTCCATAATCCCATATGTATAGTTTTACCACTTCTACCAAATGTATGCTGCTATTTTAGCTAAAAACACCAATCCTTAAATTATGCATTTTATTTACACAATATTTTTTTTTTGTTTGTTTGTGTGACCCAGTTGTGAATTTCTAGTGGTGTTCTCCTTCTCATCTTCTCCTTTTATTTTGTGGCTAATGTGATTTTAAAATACTGGCAATTATAATGGCACACTAACTTTATAGCTTGGCATTTGCAACAAAATAAAAAGACCCTAAAAGTATGCTTTAATTAGCCTATTTCAGTTGAGTACTGCTAAAATAGAAAAAGTTAATTAAAAGCAGCTTAATTTCTAACTATTACTCGTTAAGAGTGTTTTATATGTTTTAAGCTTAAGTAATAGAGCGCATAATTATTACGTACTAATTAAGGTTTATCATTTTTGTAACATTTCAAAATTGTTCATTAATTTTAAGTATTATATTTGTTTGTGTAACGCTTAAAAGTAGGCAACATTATGGGAATATTAGCATATATTGCGAGCATTTTAATTGTAAAGGTTTTCTCATAATCTGGGCTATAGATAAACTATCGTGTGGACTATAGATAGACTAGAGTCTGGCTTATAGATAGAATAAAGTCAGACAGACTATAGTCTGGACTATACATAGACTATAGTCTGGATTATAGATAGACTATAGTCTGGACTATAGATAGACTATAGTCTGGACTATAGATAGACTATAGTCTGGACTATAGATAGACTATAGTCTGGACTATAGATAGAATATAGTCTGGACTATACATAGACTATAGATAGACTATAGTCTGGACTATAGATAGACTATAGTCTGGACTATAGATAGACTATAGTCTGGACTATAGATAGACTATAGTCTGGACTATAGATAGACTATAGTCTGGACTATAGATAGACTATAGTCTGGACTATAGATAGACTATAGTCTGGACTATAGATAGACTATAGTCTGGACTATAGATAGACTATAGTCTGGACTATAGATAGACTATAGTCTGGACTATAGATAGACTATAGTCTGGACTATAGATAGACTATAGTCTGGACTATAGATAGACTATAGTCTGGACTATAGGTAGACTATAGTCTGGACTATAGATAGACTATAGTCTGGACTATAGATAGACTATAGTCTGGACTATAGATATACTATAGTCTGGACTATAGATAGACTATAGTCTGGACTATAGATAGACTATAGTCTGGACTATAGATAGACTATAGTCTGGACTATAGATAGACTATAGTCTGGACTATAGATAGACTATAGTCTGGACTATAGATAGACTATAGTCTGGACTATAGATAGATTATAGTCTGGACTATAGATAGATTATAGTCTGGACTATAGATAGACTATAGTCTGGACTTTAGATAGACTATAGTCTGGACTATAGATAGACTGTAGTCTGGATTACAGATAGACTAAAGTCTGGACTATAGATAGACTGTAGTCTGGATTACAAATAGACTATAGTCCGTACTATAGATAGACTATAGTCTGGACTATAGATAGACTATAGTCTGGACTATAGATAGAATATAGTCTGGACTATGGATAGAATATAGTCTGGACTATAGATAGACTATAACCTAGATTATAGATAGACTATAGTCTGGATTATAGATATACTATAGTCTGGGCTATAGATAGAATATAATATACAGTGGTGGCCATGAGGTTAGCACATTTGGTATCTGTTAAATATAAAATCAAATATTTCCTATAGTTCTTAACTTTTTTAACAAATTCTTTTTTATGCGTAACACATGTCCTTCGAGGATCACGACACATTACATTTTGTTCCACTACTTTGTTGCATGTAGATTTTTTTCTTTCCAAAGTACATCTACCCCCAAAAAAATCTGGACATAAGTTTAGCACAAAATTAAAAAATCATTAAAATATTAAAAATAAAACAAAACAACCGGTTATATTTATCTTATTGCACTTAAGATTTTATATTTTGTGGAATAGTTGCAGATTTTGATAATATCATTCCTCCTCCTGGACATAATCTTCACCAGAACCCTCTAGAAATTTCAGCCCATAAATTGGCAAAATTCTTGGTGATTTCTGCTTTTATTTGTTGGTCCATATTATGTTATATGTTCTCTATTGAATTGGAATCGAGAAAATATACTGGGCACTGCAAACATGACAATCCCGGTCGCTTCCAAGCAGCTCATCTCAGCACTTTTAGCATATTTACGGTCGATGTCGACCAAAAAACGCCATCTTTGTCCTCCGATTTTTTTAATAAAGTATTTAAGATCCTATTTTGATAGTCATACGGATCCACTTCTGCATCCAACATCAATATAGGACCAACAGCATGCCAAGAAAATGCAATGAATACCATGAAATTTCCCCCCATTGTGATATATGATTTCTCTGGAACACTTTAGCTTTATCTGCATGATTGGAGGATACTAGTTGAAGATTAATAGGATCAAATTTGATGGAAAAATGTAATTATGCTGTACTCCAAACATGCAGCAACAACCAAAGTGTACATTTAAAACCATAAAACACAATGGGTGAAATATGACGAATTCGGAGGCGTTTTCCGGGCTAGTGGAGGTTCTATACGCAAGGTGGACGCACAAATGGATCAGTATGACTATCAAAATAGACTCTTAAATATTTTAGTAAAAAAATGAGTGGACAAAAGTTCAGTTAAATGGCGTTTTTTGGTCGACAATGACCCAAAATATGTTAAAAGTACAGAGAGGAGCTTCTTGGAAGCGAGCGAGATTGACATGTTTGCAGCCCCCAGAATAATTTCTAGAACCCAATCCAATAGGGAACATATTAAACGAAATGGTGCAACAAATAAAACACAAATTCCTAAGAATTTTGCCTATTTATGGGCTGAAAGTTAAAATTTATGTCATGAAATTTCTAGTGGGTTCTGGTGAAGATTATGTCCAGGAGAAGAAATGATATTATCAAAATGTGCAACTATTCTACAAAATATAAAATTTTAAGTGAAATTACATAAAATTATCCAGTTTCTTTGCTTTATTTTTAATTTTTTAATGATTTTTTTATTTTGTGCTAAACTTATGTCCAGATTTTTTTTGGGGTAGATGTACTTTGGAAAGAAAGAAATCTATCTGCAACAAAGTAGTGGAACAAAATGTAATGTGTCGTGATCCTCGAAGGACATGTGTTACGCATAAAAAAGAATTTGTTAAAAAAGTTAAGAACTATAGGAAATATTTGATTTTATATTTAACAGATACCAAATGTGCTAACCTCATGGCCACCACTGTAGATAGACTATAGTCCGTACTATAGATAGACTATAGTATTTACTATATATATTGTAGTCTGGACTATAGGACTACTATCAAAGCTAATAAGGCTACTAGGACTTCATTAAGATTTACGATTGAAACTGAGCTAAGCTTATAGACTATATTCTATGAACGATAATACCTTTCATAGATCGCTGTTTAAGGTTTGTGACTAATAGCTTAAATGCTGGGTTAGATGTATTTGATGTAATATACATTCGACTTTCAAACTAACCTATAACTATACATGGAGTGTGTTTAAAGTTAGGACTAAAGCTTAGTTGATATTATAATTAAAGCAACGATTAAAGCTAAACTAGAGCTACATTTAGAGCTTTAATGTTAACTTAATTAGCGTTTACTTAATTATAGCATATTTAGGATTATATTTTGAACTATGATTAAAGCTAAAGTAGACATGGATTACATTTGAAACTGGAGTAGTATTCTACTTAGAGTTACGCTTAAAGCTAAACTTGGAGTTAAGCTTAAAGCTAAACCTAGGTCTACATTTCAAGATAGGAATAAAGCTAAACTAGGACTTTATTTTAAGCTTATATTAAAAGCAAAGCCAAGATAGGACTTTATGTAGAGCTAAGAAAAATCAGTTAATCAGTTTTTAAAGCTAAAATAGACCTGTAATTAGATCTACAAATAAAAGCTTATGCTTGGACCTACTTTTAACCTAAACAGAATTGTTATGTATAAAGTGGGATTAGAGCTAAACTAAGGGTATAATAAAAGCTAAACTAGGACTGTATTTTAATCACCTATTACCGGTGATCTAGGTCTATATGTGGAGCTACGATTAAAGCTAAATTGTGGATAAAGTAGGGCAAAGTATGAATCTAAGATTAATGCTAAACTAAGGCTTTATTTATATTCCAAACTTAATCTTTATTTAAAGCAACAAAAGCAAAACTCAGGCTGCAATTGGAGCTTAATTAAGGTTACAGTTAGGGCTACTTTTAAATCAAAACTAATATTTCGAGCTTCGTTCAAAGATAATCTTAGACCATACTTTAAGGTAATTTTAAGACTAAACCAAGACCATGTGAAGCTATATTTAAAGCTGTGATTAATGCTATTGCAAATCCATATTTTGGGCTACGATTAAATCAAAATAGGACTTTATTTTGAAAGCTAAGCTCAAAAATACAAAGTGTTACGATTAAAGCTTTGAGCAAGCTTAACTGCTAATACATTTATAACAACGGTTAAAACTAATGTGAGATAATTGTTGAGCTGTGATTTATACTAATGTAAAACCATATTTTAAGCTACAATTGAAAGAAAATAGCGACTTATTTAGAACTGTTATTGAAGCCAAGCTTTAAGCTACAGTTAAAACTAAGCTTAGACTATATTTCAAACTTAATAAAAACAATGATTGAAGCTAATTTATATTAAAAACTGACTATATTTAAGGAAACAATTAAAGTTTAACTTGTAAATATAAAAAGCTTAGAATAAAGCTTCAAACTATCCTAACGATTGAAGCTAATGTGAGACTATATTTTGAGTTGTGTTTAATACTGATACAAGTCTTTACCTTGAACTACAATTGAACCTAAAAAGAGCTTTATTTAGAGCTGTAAATGAATCAAAATTTAAGCTTTATTTTCTAAATGTAAAGATCGAACTATATTTAATGAAACAATTAAAGCTTAACTTGAAAATACAAAGTACAACGATTAAAACTAAACTAAAAACGTATTTAAAGCTCTGAGTTAAGCTTTACTATTACTACATCCAGAGCCACTATTAAAGCTTATGTGGAGCTATAACTCAAACTGCATTTCGAGCTAATGTGGGACCCTGAGTAAAGCTTCATTTAAATCTTATATAAGACGTTAGTTTGAGCTAAGACTAATGCTAATGTAGTGCACTAAGTAGAGCTTAGACCGACACTAATAGATCCAAATAAGCTTTAGGTTATTTAAAGAAAACGTGAAACTAGAAATCTTTCTTTTAAAACTATGTTTGCCAGAACTAAATTCATCAGTTTAATTCCTTAAAATTTTTAATAATTTCTTTACTTGTAACTATACAACCAATTTATTTCTTTAATCTTTTTTCAAATTTTGTTTTATTGTAATGCTTGATTTCATATCAATTTTATATGATTTTTTCGGTTCCTTCTTTTTTTTGGGGGTAACCATATCATAATTACAATTTTACCCACAAACAAGTAGAGAAAACGAAACGTGTATCCTTATATGTTTCCAACTCATTGAACTTGTACATATTGTGTTATGGAGCAGGGACGATCAAAATGATGTTGCTGCTGCTGTCCCAGGATGATAAAACAGTTATTATTTTTTAAAATTTTTTTTTCGTTTCAACTTTTAATATTTTACCATTATAGAACATTTATTACCTTTTTGGGTTACACCAATATAGCAATTATTAAATTGTACGAATAAAAAATGTATATTACTGCAAGATAAGGAATATGTATGGTACAGGATAAGGGACTTTAGCATTATATTTCTAGGGGTAGTGGTTGGAGTACAAGTTTAAGTCTTTATGGGGCTTCGCAGAAATAATTAACCACAGTCACAATGTTACTCATAGAGTTACTGACAGTACAGACAGGTTTATGGAGATATTGGGTTGTCTGCGTTATAGCGATAAAGTTGCTTGCTTAAACTGTTAGTTTAACCACCCACTATATTGACTGGCTCTTGCATTTCCGGCAAATTTTTGTTTGTATTTGTATAGGGACACCATTTTTTTACTTTTTCCCTTTCTCTGTGTGTTTGCACAACCAAGTGGCAGATATGTATATGGTTGCAACTAAAAAACACTTAGTTGCCCAGACAAAATGAATTATATCCTTTAACATTCAACTTTAGCCTGGAGTCTGTCTGTCTGTCCGTCCATCCATCCATGCCTTCGTCCGTCTGTTTAAACATACAAACGAGAAATTTATTTGAAGTGCAACTTCACTTCATGTCAGTTGTATTCAACCAAACAACATCAGGGGCATATCAAATAGATATTTTACAAATTTCCCTCTGTCTTTTTTGCGTTTCCCCCAAATAGAGTTGGTAGAGTAGCATGTCCTTCTAAGCTAAACTCCTACACATTTAGAGTTTCTTTCTTGTTTTGGAATTTAGCAGTTTTAGTTTAAAATTGTATATATAACTCAAGCTTTCTAGGGAGTAATAAATCTTTGTGGTGGCATAAATGAAATAAATAAACCCTTATAACCTTAAACCAAAAGAAACATAAAAAAGTACTTTTTTCTCTAAAAATTTAGCAAAACAACTAAAAAAAAACAACAATCTGATGTTCATTACTGTTAAAAGATAAGAATAGAATTTGTTTTTAAGGGGGACGGGGGGGGGGGATGTATGGGTGATTGAATAGAAAGTTTTGGTTTTCTTTTTAACTCCTACAATATATTGTTGTTTGGTTGTATTAGTACATGAAAAAGTACTTTTTCGTTTACGTCAACTTTTAGCATTTTCAACATGTTTAACAATCAAGTTACATGTCATGTTCGTTGCATCCATCGTTTTTTTTGGAAATTTACATACAAAGTCAAAAGCAACAATTCTTATATAAACGGTACAAAGGACAATAGAAAGAAAAATTAGACATAGATAAGCACAAAAAAAAAAAAGTACCAAGAAAAATGCAAAAAAAAAAAAAAGAAAAAGAGCAAAAAAGTTTCAAAACATTGCACAAAAGTTATTTAAAAACCTTTTTTAAACTAAATCATAATTTTGACTTAAGTGCCCCAAAAAAAGTGCCCAGTGTCCCATAAAAAGTACCATCTAAAAAACTTTTAACTTTAAGAAAATCTTTTATTTTAATCTTAAAATAAAGTTAAGCTCTTAAATTTAAATTTAGTAGCTAAATCAATGTACTAACAAATAAAGACAGGGAATTCCCCTAAAAGTACCAAAAAGTACTTTTCAAAGAAATGCCAAAAAACCTAATTGATGATAAAAAAAATCCCTTATAAAAGTGTCAAAACTAGTAACTATCTGATATGAAATCAATAACTTTGGAAACTTATTCGAAAAAGTACCAAATAGCTTTAGAAAAAGTACTAAAATGCATTTTTAGGAAACATAAAGTAAAGCTTTAGAAAAGTACTTCTTTATAATATGTTAAAAAAGTACTTTTTTATAAAATAAAAAAAGTGATATAAGCACCTTTAGAAAAAGTACGGAGAAGGTACTATTTAAGGCAAAAAGTGTTAAAAGTATGATTTTAGGAAAAGTATCAAAAAAGTACTTTTGTAGAAAAAGGTTAAAAAAACACGTTTTGAAGATTAGTATCAGAAAAGTTAATTTTTAGTAAAATTGTGAAAAAAAAAATACTTTTAGAAAAAGTACCCTAAAAGTACTATTTTTCAGTACATTTACAAAAAGTGTTATAAAGTCATTTAAGGAAAATGTTGGAAAGTACTTTTTTGAGACTTTTTTTTCATAAAAGCACCTTTTTTATGAAAATTTTTGAAGAAAATAATATTTACAAAAAGTGTTCAAAAAAGTACTTTAACGAAAATTTTAAAAAGTACTTTTTTTTTGGAAAATATTGAAAAACTACTTTTGGAAGAGAAGTTCTAAAGTAGCACTAGAAAAGTATAACAAAAGTACTTTTCAAGAAAGCACATTTTTCAGCAAAGTACATTTACAAAAAAAATTTTTAAAAATCCCTTAAGAAAAGTACTTTTTCGCAAAGTACTCTGCAATAGTATGTTAACTTAAAAAGGCTCAAACATGATTCTTACTGTTAATCAATGCCGACAGATAGTGAAAATTTGATTATGTATGATTTTAGGAAATGTATCAAGAAAGTACTTTTGTAGAAAAAGGTTAAAAAACACGTATTGAAGATTAGTATTAAAAATTAGTATCAGAAACGTTGATTTTTAGTAAAATAGTGAAAAAAAAAAATACTTTTAGAAAAAGTACCCTAAAAGTACTATTTTTCAGTACATTTACAAAAAGCGTTATAAAGTCATTTAAGGAAAATGTTGGAAAGTACTTTTTTGAGACTTTTTTTTCATAAAAGCACCTTTTTTATGAAAATTTTTGAAGAAAATAATATTTACAAAAAGTGTTCAAAAAAGTACTTTAACAAAAATTTTAAAAAGTACTTTTTTGGGGAAAATATTGAAAAACTACTTTTGGAAGAGAACTTGTAAAGTAGCACTAGAAAAGTATAACAAAAGTACTTTTCAAGAAAGCACATTTTTCAGAAAAGTACATTTACAAAAAAAATTTTAAAATCCCTTAAGAAAAGTACTTTTTTGCAAAGTACTCTGTAATAGTATGTTAACTTAAAAAGGCTCAAACATGATTCTTACTTTAAACAGGGTAATAAAATCCCTCTTTTTTCTTATAAAAAGTACCAAACTTTCAAGATTCTGTTCTCAACAGTTTATTTTAAATAAAAGAAAAAGTTATTTTTCAAAATTTTTTCAAAATACAAATTTAAAAAGTAACAAATTAAACGAGCCTAAAAAAGTCTAATCCAATTGTTAATATAGTCTAATATTTCTGGGTCTCAAGATTTTTTTATAAAATTATTCACTTACCAATTGCCATTGCTGTCTCTTGAGCATCTCCAGTCACCATTTTCACTCGCACACCGCTCTGCATTAACAGCTCTATAGATTCCCTAACCAAAGGTCTTGGCGGATCTGTTATGCCCACCAAACCGCAATATATAAGATCTTGTAAATTTTTTCCCTTAGCCAAAGCTAAAACTCTTAAACCTTTACGTCCTATTTCATAAGCTTCGGCCAAAAATTCCGCTTCATTTTGTTTAGTCAAAGGCATAGTTTGAGTGCCAAATTGATATTTGGTACACTGAGGCAAAAGATAATCTAGAGCGCCTTTAGCAAAATAGATTTCTTCTTTATTGTTATTGTACTTGTGTATACATTTAACGGCCATCATTTTCTGATCGGATGAGAAGGGATATTCCTGTATACGTACATAGTTTTCAGCGGTAGCATACATGCCATTTTTCATGGCAGCTGCAATGAGAGCACCTTCGGTAGGTTGTCCCAATAAGGTGCCATTTTGTATATAGGCATTATTGCAAACAGCGCCAATTTCCAAGAGATTAGTTATATTAGCTTTAGCCATTTCTATGTTATTGCAATTGCGTATATGTATTTCACCCTGATCATTATAGCCCGCTCCAGTTACATCTGCCATATAGGCATCGGAGGTTATGATCACTGTCACCGTCATTTCGTTTTTGGTCAATGTTCCTGTCTTATCCGAGCAGATAACATTAACACAACCCAAAGTTTCCACTGTGGGTAGTTTTTTAACAATAGCATTGCGTTTAGCCATGCGCATAACCCCCAAGGCTAAGGTAACTGTCACCACTATGGGTAATCCCTCAGGTATGGCTGCCACTGCTAGGGAAACGGAAATATTAAACATTTCCGTTAAGGGTTTGCCCTGCAACCAACCCAATAGCATTATAACACCAATAATAAGAAAAGAGTAGAAACTTAATTGAGCTCCCAAAATATCCATAGACTTTTGTAAAGGTGTCTTGGGTGCCTCTTCGGCTTGCATCATTTTGAAGACTTCACCAAACTCGCTTCTTTCACCGGTACTCACCACAATACCTTTGCCATTGCCGCAACGCACTAAAGTACCCATAAACGCTATATTTTTCATATTCGTATGATCTTTATTCCCTGTATTATTCAATAACAAATCCGTACATTTTCTAGCCGGTTCAGTTTCACCCGTAAAACTGGACTCATCTATAGACAAGTCAATGGCATCGAAGAGCCTTACATCGGCCGGCACTCGATCGCCCACATTCAGATACACCACATCTCCCGGCACCAGTTCACGTGCCAGAAATGTTTCCAGCCTACCCTCTCTCAAACAATGACACTCGGGTGGTACTAATTTCTTTAATTCCTCTAAACTCTTCTCTGATCTATACTCTTGTATAAAAGCTACTGTTACCACAATTATAATGGCGATTGTTATGCTCACAGCATCATCGAACTGTTTCATAAATACCGAAACGGCCGCTGAACCCAATAGTAATAAAATGAGAGGATTTTTAAATTGTTCGGCATATTTCTTCCAGGTAGGTTCTTCTTCGATAACATTGAGTTCATTGTGACCAATAATTTTAGCGCGATATTTAGCTTCGGTCCATTTGAGTCCGGAGCGTACATCGACTTGTAAGCGACCAGCCACCTCAGAGGCACTAAATGTTGAGGATTCTGCTGTGGTTAATAACATTTCAGGGGTTATGGTGGAACCCGTCTGGAAAGAGAGTAATGAAAAAAAATCAGTTAACATATGTAGTTAAGAAAATAATTATTAAAATAGTTAAATTATATAAAGCCGAATTAAAAGCACCAACTCTTCTAAAATATCTTAAGATCAAAAAAATCTACAAATGGATCAGACTTTCTTATGATTGAACGCCGTCTTCAGCCAAAGTACAGCTAGAAAAAAACGAAAAAACACAGATAGATAGATAGATAGATAGATAGATAGATAGATAGATAGATAGATAGATAGATAGATAGATAGATAGATAGATAGATAGATAGATAAATAGATAGATAGTAGATAGATAGATAGATAGATAGATAGATAGATAGATAGATAGATAGATAGATAGATAGATAGATAGATAGATAGATAGATAGATAGATAGATTAGATAGATAGATAGATAGATAGATAGATAGATAGATAGATAGATAGATAGATAGATAGATAGATAGATAGATAGATAGATAGATAGATAGATAGATAGATAGATAGATAGATAGATAGATAGATAGATAGATAGATAGATAGATAGATAGATAGATAGATAGATAGATAGATAGATAGATAGATAGATAGATAGATAGATAGATAGATAGATAGATAGATAGATAGATAGATAGATAGATAGATAGATAGAGATAGATAGATAGATAGATAGATAGATAGATAGATAGATAGATAGATAGATAGATAGATAGATAGATAGATAGATAGATAGATAGATAGATAGATAGATAGATAGCTAGATAGATAGATAGATAGATAGATAGATAGATAGATAGATAGATAGATAGATAGATAGATAGATAGATAGATAGATAGATAGATAGATAGATAGATAGATAGATAGATAGATAGATAGATAGATAGATAGATAGATAGATAGATAGATAGATAGATATAGATAGATAGATAGATAGATAGTAGATAGATAGGTAGACGGATATCGTTCTGTTCTAATTATATTATGTTCTAGTTCACAACTAGTTCTGGTTCTAGTTCTGTTGTAGTTCTCTTCAAGTTCTGTTTTAGTTCTTTGTAGTTCTGTTCTAGTTTTGTTCTAGTTCTGTTCTAGTTCTGTTCTAGTTCTGTTCTAGTTCTGTTCTAGTTTTGTTCTACTTCTGTTCTAGTTCTGTTCTAGTTCTGTTCTAGTTTTGTTCTAGTTCTGTTCTAGTTCTTTTGTAGTTCTTTTGTGATTCTGTTCTAGTTCTGTTCTAGTGCTGTTATAGTTCTGTTCTAATTCTTTTCTAGTTCTGTTCTAGTTCTTTTGTAGTTCTTTTGTGGTTCTGTTCTAGTTCTGTGCTAGTTCTGTTCCAATTCTTTTCTAGTTCTGTTTCAGTTTTTTTTTAATTTGTGACTAAATTTAATAAAAACACCCACCAGAAATGAATATTAATATTACCTGAAACTATGCTTTAGTTTTTATTACTAATTATTTAATCTCATGTTAAGGTTTTTTTTAAGAAATACAGGAAATTATAAAAATGACTTAATTAAAACTAAATACTCTCAGGAGTTTCTGCTGCTAGAAACTACAAATGCTATAAAAACAATGAATATAAAAAATAGTACAGTGCATACAAAAATTAACCTTCGTTCAACATTATCATCTATTTTAATTAGTTTCATATAAAAACATTTCATTATATACTAAAACTATATATACAGAGTTCTTTAGTTTTGTTAGTTTTTTTGTTTAAATAAAAATAAAAAGCTAAATAAACAATTGTGCTGATAAGGGCAAAAGGGCTCCAAGTGACAAATTTTTTCTAAAAGAAAATAATTTACATCTATGGTTTTATAATCAATTTACATTTTCAACATGTTTAAAGTTTTGTTCATATTTTGTCTCTTAGTTATTTTAAATAAATGTCTCTTAGGCACCTTTTTCACTTATTACAATTAAATATATACATATTTTAATATCATACTAAAGGTCTTTAGGACTATCAGACCTCACATCCCTTATTTTTAGTCAAGTTGGTTTTGCTTTTTATGGTGATAATGAAAATGATTACTGGCAAAATGGTTGGTCAAAAATAAGAGAGAAAAAACTCTTCAATGAATCTGTTTCAGAGCCATTTGAATGTCTAGTTGTATGTCCATCTGTACCATCTGTTGGATGGATGTATCTATGGTTTTTGTTGCCACATCCATCACCTAGCAGACTCAAACAGTGGGTGGTAATATAAAGTATTACCACATTTGTTGTTTTTGTAGCAATTGTAAACGTATTTGTAACTTTAAAAGTGTTAAGTTTAAATGAGAACAATGAGCATGAGACTATGGAGGTAATGATGCTGTTGGGTACTTGCTTGCTGGTGGTTGTCTTGGCTAATTTGCAATTGTCAACGCAATATGTTGTTGCTGTTTGTTTGTATGTTTGCTAAAATGTTAATAATGATATTTTGTTAAGCTGTCATTTGCAGCTTTTACTTTACTTTTTCTCCCTACAATTCTGGCTAGTTTTTATTTGTTTATTCATTTTATTTCATTTTCGTCTCTGTATACCAAATGTATGTATTACTTTAATATGTTTGTGGGGTTTTTCATTAAGGAAAATAATTGTAGCATAATATTAGGGAGAGTGAGAGAGTTATAGAAATGGAGTATAATATATTTTACAACATAGAACTGCAAATGATTTTGATGAAAAGTTAAAATGAAGAAAAAATATTTGAAAGATTTGTAAATTTATTTGTGGTTGTAAAGCAGTGTTGCTCAAACACATACTACCATAGAGTACCATAGTTTTATTTGTGTTGGTAAAGCAGCAGAGAACAGAATTCAATTCAAAATAAAAGTATACTAATAAAATGACTATAAACTATAATGTATATGCTAACTGTCAAATGTTTATTATGGATTTTGACAGCCAGCGTATATCAAAGTCTATATATAAAAAACTAACAACTGTTCTCTCATGTTCTCCTACATTAATTCGGCTTTCTCAAAATTTTGTTGTTGTATTTCTGTGTGTATTTTAAAAACGTCGCGTACAGACCTTGCTTTGACAAGTGCTGATCAGCAACTGATTTGATTTTGTTTTTCAAGTTGAGAGCAAACCCACTGATATTGCTCATTATAAAAAGAAGAAGAATTAAACCTATAGTGTATGTGTATCAACTTAGCGTCAGCAGAATTTTCTTACCCTATCACGCGTGCTATGTAATGGCAATCTTGCGCTCCTCTGTTGTAAAGTAATAAAAAATAAATTAAATTTGTAATGAAGAAATCATTTAAAGAGGTAAATTAAAAGCATAATTTTTGAAGTTTAAATTTTATGAAAAGTATTGCAAATTACTGCCCCTAATAATAGCAATTGAACTGAATAAGAATTAATTATATTAGAACTAGTACTAAACTAGAACTACATGAGAAAGTAGAATTGAACTCGAAAAGAACTAGAACAGATCCAGAACAGAACTAGAACAGAACTAGAACAGAACTAGAACTGAACTAGAACAGAACTAGAACAGAACTAGAACAGAACTAGAACAGAACTAGAACAGAACTAGAACAGAACTAGAACAGAAATAGAATAGAACAAATTAATTTCTAGAACTGAACTAGAAATTAATTTGTTTAGTTATATAATCCAGCCTATATTTTAGGCTAGACTACAGTTTAAACTATAAACTTGGAT
The DNA here is from genome assembly GCF_015586225.1 of Lucilia sericata. Classification (NCBI taxonomy): domain Eukaryota; kingdom Metazoa; phylum Arthropoda; class Insecta; order Diptera; family Calliphoridae; genus Lucilia; species Lucilia sericata. Next base: position 6,278 of record NW_023995357.1, on the reverse strand, counting down.
ACATACTAGATTACAGACTAACCCATATAACAGACTATAGGCTAGACTACAAACTAGAATGTAGACTGGACTTTAGACTAGACTATAGACTAGACTAAAGACTAGACTAAAGACTAGACTATAGACTAGACTATAGACTAGACTATAGACTAGACTATAGACTACACTATAGACTAAACTATAACCTAAACTATAGACTAAGCTATAGACTAAACTATAGACTAAATTATAGACTAAATTATAGACTAAACTATAGACTAGAATATAGACTACACTATAGAATAGACTATAGCATAGACTATAAACTAGACTATAGACTAGACTATAGACTAGACTATAGACTAGACTATAGACTAGACTATAGACTAGACTATAGACTAGACTATAGACTAGATTATAGACTAGACTATAGACTAGACTATAGACTAGACTATAGACTAGACTATAGTCTAGACTATAGACTAGACTATAGACTAGACTATACTATAGACTAGACCATAGACTAGACTATAGACTAGACTATAGACTAGACTATAGACTAGACTATAGACTAGACTATAGACTAGACTATAGACTAGACTATAGACTAGACTATAGACTAGACTATAGACTAGTCTATAGACTAGACTATAGACTAGACTATAGACTAGACTATAGACTAGACTATAGACTAGACTATAGACTAGACTATAGACTAGACTATAGTCTAGTCTATAGTCTAGACTAGGCTAGACTAGACTAGACTATAGACTAGACTATAGACTAGACTATAGACTAGACTATAGACTAGACTATAGACTAGACTATAGACTAGACTATAGACTAGACTATAGACTAGACTATAGACTAGACTATAGACTAGACTATAGACTAGACTATAGACTAGACTATAGACTAGACTATAGACTAGACTATAGACTAGACTATAGACTAGACTATAGACTAGACTATAGACTAGACTATAGACTAGACTATAGACTAGACTATAGACTAGACTATAGACTAGACTATAGACTAGACTATAGACTAGACTATAGACTAGACTATAGACTAGGCTATAGTCTAGTCTAGTCAATAGTCTAGACTATAGACTAGGCCATATACTAGACTGTAGACTAGGCTATAGACTAGGCTATAGACTAAACTATAGACTAGACTATTGCCTAGTCTATAGTCTAGACTATAGACTAGGCTATATACTAGACTATAGACTAGGCTATAGACTAGACTATACACTAGACTATAGACCAGCCTATAGACTAGACTATAGACTAGGCGATAGACTAGACTATAGACTAGGCTATAGACTAGACTATATACTAGACCATAGAACTAAAATATAATTGACCTAGAACTGAACAACTACTGAACTGAAAATAAACAATAACTGAGCAAAATCTGCACTAAATCTGTAATGAAACTAGATCGATTATTTCTCTCAGTGTCTTTTTAATTACATATTTGAATAATTTACGAGTATCCAAAATACATAAATTTCCATAAATTTTTAATACAGTAGTATCAAGTAGGTGTTTATGTTATTTTGAATTACTTTTAAATCATTATAAATTTAAAACCCAACAGTTTGCAACTGTGCTAAATCAATTTGAAATTGATATTCAAAAGAACATTTGAATAAATATTTTATTTAAGCAAGTTTTTGTTTTATTTTCAATTTTAAACTCACGTTATTTCATGCTGTTTGTTTTATAAATAAAATAAAACAAGTTTAAATATATAAAAATAAATTCGTAAACATTTGATATGCGTTAATAACTAGACTAGTCTTTTTTTTAACAAAATTCATGTACTTTAAGTAGAGCATAGCAAAAGTAAAGGTATAATTTGTAGTTTTTGAAATTTTGTCGACTGACAGGTTAGTGGAAACGATTTTGTGATATTACATTAAGTATGGTCATATTGATCAAATATTTAGCGAACCAAGTAGACTGAAGCAAAACGGTAATATTTTCTTTTAGAAAGTTTTATTGAAATCTTCTGAATTTAATGCATTTCAATTTTTCTTATTCTATTTTTATAAACTGCAACTGTTGTATTTTTACTCTTTCATTAAAAAATTTAATTTGAATCTTTCATTATTTTGATTAAATATTGAGACAAGTGATTTTAACAAGTTTTTATTCTGTAAATATTGAAGTAAAAAGTCTAATGTTGACATAAATAATTTACAATCTTTTAGCAAACAAACACATTTTATATATGAATAAATATTTAAATACAATTTTATTTACTCGGTGTGGAATGGCTCAAGGAAATATATTTAAAAAAGTGCAACAGATTTAGATATTAAAAATCGTTTCATAATTTATTGTTGTATCTTTAAAATGCTCAATTTAAAAGCGGTTATAAAATCTTTTTAAATAATCAACAAAAAATATTTTACAGCCTAAAGGGATTCTTGATGGCAGAATACTAAATGTATGAATTGCACAAACTTTAAGATAACTAGAAGAATTGAAACTGAAAAGAACTATAATAGAAATGAACGGGAACTTAAATATAACTGAGCTGAATTGAACTAGAACTGAACTAGAACTGAACTAGAACTGAAATAGAACTGAACTAGAAGTGAACTTGAACTGAACTAGAACTAGAACTGAACTAGAACGGAACTAGAACTGAACTAGAACTGAACTAGAACTGAACTAGAACTGAACTAGAACTGAACTAGAACTGAACTAGAGCTGAACTAGAACTGAACTAGAACTAATCTAGAACTGAACTAGAACTGAACTAGAACTGAGAACTGAACTAGAACTGAACTAGAACTGAACTAGAACTGAACTAGAACTGAACTAGAACTGAACTAGAACTGAACTAGAACTGAACTAGAACTGAACTAGAACTGAACTAGAACTGAACTAGAACTCAAATAGAACTGAACTAGAACTAAACTAGAACTGAACTAGAACTGAACTAGAACTAAACTAGAACTGAACAGGAAGTGAACTAGAACTGAACTAGAACTGAACTAGAACTGAACTAGAACTGAACTAGAACTGAACTAGAACTGAACTAGAACTGAACTAGAACTGAACTAGAACTGAACTAGAACTGAACTAGAACTGAACTAGAACTGAACTAGAACTGAACTAGAACTGAACTAGAACTGAACTAGAACTGAACTAGAACTGAACTAGAACTGAACTAGAACTGAACTAGAACTAAACTAGAACTGAACTAGAACTCATCTAGAGCTGAACTAGAACTGAACTTAACTAGAACTGAACTTAACTAGAACTGAACTAGAACAGAATTAGAAATGAACTAGAACTCAACTAGAGCTGAACTAGAACTAAACTTAACTAGAACTGAACTAGAACTGAACTAGAACTGAACTAGAACAGAACTAGAACTAGAACTGAACTAGAACTGAACTAGAACTGAACTAGAACTGAACTAGAACTGAACTAGAACTGAACTAGAACTGAACTAGAACTGAACTAGAACTGAACTAGAACTGAACTAGAACTCAACTAGAACTCAACTAGAGCTGAACTAAAACTGAACTAGAACTGAACTAGCACTGAACTAGAACTGAACTAGAACTGAACTAGAACTGAACTAGAACTGAACTAGAACTGAACTAGAACTGAACTAGAACTGAACTAGAACTGAACTAGAACTGAACTAGAACTGAACTAGAACTGAACTAGAACTAAACTAGAACTGAACTAGAACTAGAAATTAACTACAACTGAACTAGAACTGAACAAGAACTCATCTAGAACTGAGCTAGAACAGAGCTGAACTAGAACAGAAGTAAAACAGAACTGAACTAGAACAGAACTAGAACAAAACTTGAACAGAACTAGAACAGAACTAGAACAGAACTAGAACAGAACTAGAACAGAACTAGAACAGAACTAGAACAGAACTAGAACAGAACTAGAACAGAACTAGAACAGAACTAGAACAGAACTAGAACAGAACTAGAACAGAACTAGAACAGAACTAGAACAGAACTAGAACAGAACTAGAACAGAACTAGAACAGAACTAGAACAGAACTAGAACAGAACTAGAACAGAGCTAGAACAGAACTAGAACACGACTAGAACAAAACTAGTGCATAACTAGAACAGAACTAGTGCATAACTTGAACAGAACTGATCTATAACAGAACTAGTGCATAACTAGAACAGAACTGAAACTGATCTGGAATTGATTTAGAACTGAGCTTGCACTAGAACTGTCCTAGAACTACACTAAAACTGAACTAGATGTGGATTAATAACAAAAAATCTTTTTACTCCTTAAAATCACTATGTTTGTGTTCTTCCCTTTGGCACTAGTCGTTTGCATAGAATTAAAACCCCTAGGTTATTTGACAAAGCTTCAAAAACCATTTTAAATGTTCGAGCAATTTAATATTTATGTGCGTTTTTATTTTCAACAAACATTCATTTATTAATAATTTTATTACACGTAAATATTAATTTTATATTCATAATGTAATAGGAGGCATATTTTGTACCTAATAAAAGCAATTAAATTAATTTTCTGTTACAGTTTTGTAATAAAACTAAACTGCAGTTGCATTAAATCGTAAATTTGCCTCGTAAATACATACAAATGTATATTAAGCAATCACATAAATACATATTATTATTATTACTATGATATTATAATTATATAGCTGCTTTAAACATAATCCAAAACATATTATGTTACAAACAAAGAATTTAATATTTAATTGAAATATAAAGCATTTTGAATATTCTTAAATTGAATAAAATTAAGTTTGATTGATATATAAACCAATCAATTATAATTTCTGAAATGAATGTTATACATATTTAACTAAAGCTATAAATGACTAAACAACCACCTTGTGTGTTTCAAAAATTAACTAATTAAAGAACTTTGAAAACTAAAACACATTTAAACTTATTTAAGCCAATTAGTTATTAAAGCAAGAAAGAAGTGAAAGGTGGTTTTCAATAGAATCTTATTGTTTTAAACTATTTGGTTAAAGTGAAGGCAGGAAGGTCTATAATCTACTGAACTGAACTACATATAATTAAATTAGAATTAGAGCAGAACTAGAACAAAACTAGAATAGAACAGAACTAGAACAGAACTTGAAAAGAACTAGAACAGAACTAGAACAGAACTAGAACAGATCTAGAACAGAACTAGAACAGAACTAGAACAGATCTAGAACAAAACTAGAACAGCACTAAAACAGAGCTAGAACAGAACTAGGACAGAACTAGGACAGAACTAGAACAGAACTAGAACAGAACTAGAACAAAATTAGAACAAAACTAGAACAGAACTAGAACAGAACTAGAACAGAACTAGAACAGAACTAGAACAGATCTAGAACAAAACTAGAACAGAACTAGAACAGATCTAGAACAGATCTAGAACAGAACTAGAACAGATCTAGAACAAAACTAGAACAGCACTAGAACAGAGCTAGAACAGAACTAGGACAGAACTAGAACAGAACTAGAACAGAACTAGAACAAAACTAGAACAGAACTAGAACAGAACTAGAACAGAACTAGAACAGAACAGAACTAGAACAAAACTAGAACAGAACTAGAACAGAGCTAGAACAGAACTAGTACCGAACTAGAACCGAACTAGAACAGAACTAGAACAGAACTAGAACAGAACTAGAACAGAACTAGAACAGAACTAGAACAGAACTAGAACAGATCTAGAACAAAACTAGATCAGCACTAGAACAGAGCTAGAACAGAACTAGGACAGAACTAGAACAGAACTAGAACAGAACTAGAACAGAACTAGAACAGAACTAGAACAGAACTAGAACAGAACTAGAACAGAACTAGAACAGAACTAGAACAGAACTAGAACAGAACTAGAACAGAACTAGAACAGAACTAGAACAGAACTAGAACAGAACTAGAACAGAACTAGAACAGAACTAGAACAGAACTAGAACAGAACTAGAACAGAACAGAACTAGAACAGAACTAGAACAGAACTAGAACAGAACTAGAACAGAACTAGAACAGAACTAGAACAGAACTAGAACAGAACTAGAACAGAACTAGAACCGAACTAGAACCGAACTAGAACAGAACTAGAACAGAACTAGAACAGAACTAGAACAGAACAGAACTAGAACAGAACAGAACAGAACAGAACAGAACGAACAGAACAGAACAGAACTAGAACAGAACATAACAAACAGAACAGAACAGACAGACAGAACAGAACAGAACAGAACAGAACAGAACAGAACTAGAACAGAACTAGAACAGAACAGAACTAGAACAG